>NW_007738573.1:92623-97200 GCF_000696425.1 Galeopterus variegatus | reverse complement strand
ATGTTTCAGATGCTAAATGTTCATATAGAAGAATGAAGGATGTTTTAGATATTCACATAGGAATACTAATAATATAATCAATATGAGAAAGTCTGTAGAAAAGGCTTAATTTCTGGATCTGGTTCTTTCTGTTTCAAATTATACAACAAACAAAATTTTCTAAGGATGGGAAGACTTCTAGGATACATTGTTATAGTGAATGTGATGTTTCATCTGTAAGGAGGTGATAACTTTGGAATATTTTACCTGAGTCAATTTGCAATGGAAACTACTAGATGGGTCTCCATAGTGTAATACTTGCTGAAATGAATGATGCAGTCTGTGGGTACTATATGAAAACAAACATCCAGAGAAATTGTGCTGTAAATTTCCATCAGATTTTCTAAAATCTCCAGGAGAATGTGTAGATAATCTTAACAAAATACATCCTTCTTAACCACTCCCAATACTAAGAAGTATAACTCAGATAAATTCAAATTATAGATTTTTTTTCAGACTCCATCTGAAGATGAACAAATTTAACCCAACAGTTTCCATATCAGTCTGCGAAAAGGCAATCATGAGGAAGTCAGAGAAATTGGTTTTAATTTTATATATGAAATTTTTATAGATAGAATTTCAAAAGGATATCCTCTTCCATCCCTAGCCCCTAAGGTAAAACTGAAGCTGTTGAACACATAACTTAATAATTATTTGAGAATAAGGTGGGTCATATTTAATAAATATTCATCAATAGTTTACATGTGCCGGACTCTGCATGATAAAATGCACAAAGCCCGTAGTTTTGTGGAGCTGACTGAACACCTGAACCAGAGTTACCACACAGTATGAGTATCATGGTAGCAGAAGAGGCTGCACAGGGAAACAGTTCTACCATGGGCAGCTCAGTGGAGCTAGAATTGCCAGATGCTGAGATGCATAGCAGCTCAATTTGAACTATAACATAGAAAGTTCACTAATCACATGTCACATTCAAAACCATTCTGGAATTTTTCTCCTGATATTGCCCAATCTCAACTTTAAATTTGATGGAAATATTATAGTGCTTCTGGTTCCCCTTTTGACCTTAAATGAATTCTTCTTTATATACCAGCCAGTACCTTCTCATTTATTTATTCATTTTATTAGCTTTTATTGAACCAAACTGTGCTATGCATCAGGAAGAGAAATAATAATAACAATAATTCCACAGCATTAAAGTCAAAACTTAATGTGGAATTGTACTGATAATTATGATACAGTTAAGTATCAAGATAAAAATAATTATAGGCTGTGCTTGGCAAGCAAAGAAGCTGACCTAACCCTTTTTGTGGACTACAGTATAGGTGGTCAGCAATAGCATCTTGAAGGATGTCATTGTACCCGTAATTGTGCTAAGAATATTCAGTGAGGAGGAGGATGAGGGTTTCTTTCTGTGCTCTCTTTTCTCCTCTGGGACCTTAGGAATAAAATCGTGCATAGCAACAATGATGAGGCATTTTTGGCTTTCTCTTCACAGGAAGGAGAGGTAGATTGCTGGCCACTAACTTGCCCCAATTTGAGCTGTGAGTACACAGCCATCTCAGAAGGTGAATGTTGTCCACACTGTGTCAGTGACCCCTGCCTGGCTGATAACATCGCCTATGACATCAGAAAAACTTGCCTGGACAGCTATGGCATTTCGAGGCTTAGTGGTTCAGTATGGACAATGGCTGGAGCTCCCTGCACAACCTGTAAATGCAAGGTAAATGGATGTTCTAAAAATTTTCAGACCTTGAACAATTGCCAGACAGCACTTGCAGGAGGTCCACTCTGGATGTTTCTGAATGCATGGGTTCCATGGGGCATTGTGGAAACACAAGCAGGCATTTACTTCTCACAGGAGGTTAATATGTCTGAATGGATCATAGCTACACCTTGCATAAAGGCGAATTCCAACTAAACATGGAATAAAATAATTTCTTGCCTTTAAACTAAATTCTAACAATTGACTGTAGGCCCAATTATAATTGATTTTGACCTGCATATTAAAGGAAGGAAGGAAAGAAGGAAGGAATTTACTTCTTTGTAAGTTCTTTTATGAAACTGTAAATGTTAGAAAAAAAAAGTGCTCTGTGAAGTTGCTTGCTTTAATTATCAGAGTGCTTAATGTGGGGACCTACAGGTCTTGCTACAGCAGTTGATTAGCTATGATTATTTCCCTGTCTTTCTGGAGAAGTTCCCATGAGATATCTTCATATGTCTTTAAGATTAAAACATGACCCCCTCCCTCTCTTCAAAGTTCATGAAGAGCTGTGACTATAGCCGATTTGGAGCAATGGTTAGTCAGTGTCGAATTCTTTGCCAAGACATCTGTTTAAAATTCCCATGATTAATCATTAAAAATACTAGTCTACTATCTCCCTTCAAACCCTGGCTCAGCTTCAGGCATCAGTGGAAGGTTTCCAACTTGCCTCTTTATGTTGAAATAAGTGTGGATTTTTTCTCTTTCTTAAAAAGTACCATCTTAAGATGCAACCCCAATAGAAAAAGGAAAATATCAGACTTCATAGAGCAAAAGAACCATGGTCCCATTTGTACCTTCAGCCCAGAAAACTAAATTTAGAACAGGAGATGTAGAGACCTGTGTCATTTAATATTATGTCTTTGATGTCAGCTTTGAGATCCATTAAGGGGACTTATAAAGGTATATTTACATTAATACATAAACTTGATTTTTAATAAATTTCTAAGAATTTATATATCTGAATATGCACTCTTCTCTTAATAGTTACCATGAAAGACTTTATATTCATCCCTAATATGCAAATCTTTCTGGAACCCANTCCCTCTCTTCAAAGTTCATGAAGAGCTGTGACTATAGCCGATTTGGAGCAATGGTTAGTCAGTGTCGAATTCTTTGCCAAGACAACTGTTTAAAATTCCCATGATTAAACATTAAAAATACTAGTCTACTATCTCCCTTCAAACCCTGGCTCAGCTTCAGGCATCAGTGGAAGGTTTCCAACTTGCCTCTTTATGTTGAAATAAGTGTGGATTTTTTCTCTTTCTTAAAAAGTACCATCTTAAGATGCAACCCCAATAGAAAAAGGAAAATATCAGACTTCATAGAGCAAAAGAACCATGGTCCCATTTGTACCTTCAGCCCAGAAAACTAAATTTAGAACAGGAGATGTAGAGACCTGTGTCATTTAATATTATGTCTTTGATGTCAGCTTTGAGATCCATTAAGGGGACTTATAAAGGTATATTTACATTAATACATAAACTTGATTTTTAATAAATTTCTAAGAATTTATATATCTGAATATGCACTCTTCTCTTAATAGTTACCATGAAAGACTTTATATTCATCCCTAATATGCAAATCTTTCTGGAACCCATCTTGGCTTTGCCTTCAGATTCTTGTGGTACTTTTGATTAGCTTTTAAGTGGCAAATTGCCATTTTAATCCCTTTCAGGGATTTATATTTGGAAAGAATCTCAACTGGAATATGTCCAGCAAGTAAGTTGTATAAAAACAAGAAAATACCACAGAGGTGTCCCAGAAATGGATTGAGTGAAGGTGGGATGTGAAATTGCATGGCTAGACAGCCCCAGCAAGAGGGACCCTGGAGGTTCCATTAATCCTTCCTTCCCTTCCACTCCTTCTCTAGTTTTTCTTCTGTCAGGTTTTCTAGTCATCGTTATAGCATTTTTAGAGTTTTTCTCAAAGGCAGAAGGTCATTTTGAATATAAAAATTGCAGACTGCTAATTAATTTATATTCTATGTCTCCATTAGCTAACACTTGTGTCTTTAATATACAGAATGGGAAAGTCTGCTGTTCTGTGGATTTGGAGTGTCTTCAAAATAACTGAAGTATTTAAAATTGACTCATCACAGGAGAAAAATGGACAAAATGACCATCCGACATGATGAAGAATAGAATTTGGTGTGGTTGTTTTGTTTGTTTTTTTGTTTGTTTGTTTTTTACCACAGACAATTACCAAAGTCTCCATCTGAAAAGGGTGTTTGTGGGTTGCCTTTGGACCTACCACTTTGCTCCTTCTTGCTAACCTCGTCTAGGTGACCTACAGTGCAGTGCATTTAAGTCTATGGCTGTTAAAAAAAAAAAAAAAGTTTCCCGTGTCGTAAATCACATGTTTCCCTTATGAGATCATTGGCAAACACATTTAAATGATCTTATGGTAAATGTTGATGTATTTTTTTATTTATTTTGTGTACCAACATAAGAGACTTGTCTCCTTTTATTTATTTTTTCTTGATTTTTGGATCAAATTCTAAAAATAAAGTTGCCTGTTGTGATTTTGTCCCATCCACTGCATACTTAGTACTGAAATCCCTGTAAAATGTTTTGGTGAAAATATGTATGTAGAGTCCAGTTGCATCATACTTGTATTTCAAACTGTCGAACACACTTGGATGTCTACTCATTCACCTTAAACAGGCTGAAGGCAATTACTATATGTTAAAGAGGGGAAGGACCACAAACATAATTCAGCAATTCTTTTTAAAAAGACCCTCTCTTCCCTATCACAAAAAAACAAATGAACAAACTATTAACTCACAATTTAGAAGCAGCAATGCTTTAAAGCC
>NW_007738573.1:90348-91686 GCF_000696425.1 Galeopterus variegatus | reverse complement strand
ACTTGTTCAAAGCTAACTGATTTATAGCATGTTGGGACTGGTAACCAGGTGTGCTAATTCCTGTCCAGTGCTATTTTTCACTAAACCACTTTGCCTCTCACCTTGCTTCTTCATTGGATGAAGGGGACACCATTAAGTATTTGTGGGCACAGTAGTTATTTGAGAATACTGAATGTTTCCACTAGAGCCACTACCATATTTTTAAAAATTGGCAGTTATTAAGTTATACAAAATGAATAAAATGTGCAAATGATATTTTATCTGTGCTGAAAATTCAACCTTAGGTTGTAGTTTCAGGTAAATTGCATCCTAATGGTTTATAATACCTAAGGCTTGTGAATTCATCATTATTCTGAGTTAAGTTGGTTCCTGGATTTTTCACTTCCCCAGCATCAAAAAAGACCTAAACTGTTAAGTCAGTTATGCTAAAAATAATATTGAAATCCCCAGTATTAGCAGAATTATTAATTTAAAATTGCAAGCTCACATCACTATTATTTATTAGTATTTGTCCAATGAAGAGGATACTGAATATTTTTGTGAAGATGGAGTTTACTACATAAAATCAATTTCATATACTGAATTATGATAACAGCAGTTTAAGTACTACATTGAACAAAGACTGATATGATATGGTAAATTAAAACACATCCCTACCTTATTTTAATTTTTTAAATGAAATCTTGGAGTAGGGAATTTGAAAATTACTCTTTTGAAAATATTTATGACAATTTGGCTAAAAAAACTTCCAATTTTTATTGGAAAAACAGACATTAACAAGAATCATTTGTGACTGTATATGTCAGTGATTGGCAAACTATGTTTCTGTGTGTCAAATCCCATTATTAATAATGTGAAATCATTGTGATTCAGGAGAGTAAAATATGAGGGAAGATGAAAATTCATACATTAAGTAGATAAATATCTATTAAACACAATTTTGCCTCATTCTTTCTTCTAGATTGCATATGAAAATATATATTCATTGGTATATATATAAAATAAAGATATATAACATATACATAATATAGGTATATTATATATAATACATATTCATATGTAACCTACAATGCATACACATAATATTTATTATATATTCATATGCAACATTTATATATATATATGTGTGTGTATATATATTCCTTGAGCTTCTCTGAGCTTTACAAGTATGTGCTTATATCACTGTTATAGACTTTTGATATACATTTTCATTGTATTATGGTTACAGTAGGCTATAGGTTAGGCTATAAACTAACTCTGTGTTCAGTTTTCATCATCTAGCACCCAGCATAGTGCCTTGCAAAGAGTGGGTTTTCATTTAAATCTTTAAAATATTGA
>NW_007738573.1:86965-89367 GCF_000696425.1 Galeopterus variegatus | reverse complement strand
ATTAATTTGTTTATTTTTTAGCTCCCACCAATGAGTGAGAACATGTGGTATTTCTTTTTCATCATATCAAAAAATTATCATGGGAAACTTCAATTCTAGTGGTTTTCAAATTTTCTTAAGCAATAAGATCTGTTTAAAAATCAAATTTAGATAAAAGTAGAGTTTTTCTGGCTGGAATGGGGATTGGAGAAAGGACTGGAACCCCTTCACACACCCTATCACAGCTCACAGCTTTCAACAGAGAACAGTGTGAAAGCCATTGACTTACTTCTCACCTTCACTTTTGCAAATGAAGAAACTTAACACTCAGAGTGGTGAGGTGACTTGCCCATAGTTCACAGCTAATAGGTCATAAACCTAGAACTACCACCCAATTCATGCTGTTTTTTCCCGTGCAATCCTGCTGAAGATTCCAAACGTGTTTCCACATTTTAATTACAAGTGAGTTTTTCTTATTCCTTCTAAATGGATGACATTAAAAGACAATCATGGATGAGGTGTAGTATCTGTTATTGTCTCTGTGGTCCGTGTCCCTCCTAGTTATGATATTGCTTTATAAAAATTCTGATAATGGGTTCTGTGCAACGTTCAGATTAAAAGACCGGACAGCATATCAAAACCCACAATAGCAATGGGCCACTTACCCAATCACCCAATCTCATGCTTTATAGGAAAATAACTGGAGAAAAATAAAATAATACACACCTGTAACTACTCCTTTTCTTAAGAGTAAAATACGCACACGTATACCTCAGAATACAATGAAATCTGGCACTGAAAGGCAATCCTATGTATATAGGCTGTTTTCTGATTTTATAATTCATTCGCCATTTATTTTTTCATTAATTCAGTTGCAATGTGGTAGGCTCTGCAAATACAGAGATGAATAAGATAAAATCAGTTTATATCTTTATAGCATTTGTAGCCTCAGGTGTAAAAAACTGACAATAAACTAGAAAACAGTTAAGTGAGCAACATAACTATAGTCTATGGTAGTACTAGGAAGAAAAAAATGCAAAGTGATAAATTGGAATGGAACTAGAGAGCCCATTTTAGGCTTCAGGGTGAGTTGATTAAGGAAGACCTAAGGCAAGTTGAGACATGGAGAATGAGAAAGAGCCGTATGTGCAAGGTGCTGTGGGAATACCTTTCCAGGCAAAGGAGGTAGTGCACAGGACTGCAAGGTGGAGAGATATTTGGTGTGTTGAAGGTGATGAGTGGAGCCAGAGGCCAATAAATGAAGGAACGAATGTTATGAGATGAGGTTGGAGAGGTAGACTGGAGCCTGATGTTGAAGACCATGATCACGAAAAGGCCATAGTTACATTTTCATTCTGAGATGAATCAGAAATTATTAAAGGATTACATACTTATTTACCTACCTTTTTATCCACTCAGATATATATGCAATCTGGTTTTTTTTAGTTATCAATTAATCCATATTTAATTACCACTCAACAAACATTATGAAACTCCAATTATGTACCCAGGAAGGATATAAGAGAAAACAATATTATATTATCTTTTTCATTAGTACTTTAAGTTCTAGATTGGGTTATCACAAAGCAATACAGAAGAAATGACATGGCATGTCACGTTTCTTGAATAAATTTAAGGAACACTTATCAAATTTGAATCTTTACATCTATATGTTCCCTCTGCTGTACCCTCATTTGATTTCTTAGTTCTTGCCCAATGGAATCATAATGAGTTCTGTAGTTCATAACTGTGATGCCAGCTTGTACTATAGCCTCATACAGAGGTAATGGAACACTGAGGAAGAAGAGAATCTGTTTGATTAATCTGGAAAAAGTTAACAACAACCATGACTACTATAACAACACTAGAATGCAGTATATAGTCAACTCTCCAAAATGGTGCCCACCATATAGTGCAAAGCTTTGGGGCAGAAATGATTTAGATTACCAGAAAAAGTATTTACATTTGTGGCAACTTTTCAATACCTGAAGCTGTTAACATTTTTAAAAATAAAAAATTTATTATTGAGGAGGCAAATCAATAGTTTAGAAACTGAGAAGCCAAATATTATAAATATTTAAACACGTGAAAATGCACATTTACTCAGAGAAATTGGCAGTTGATATGGCAATCTCACATGGTAGAAAGTGTTCAACTTTAAAAGAAACATTTATATACTTTTGCAATATTTTAGCACTTGTTTTAAGATTATAAAGCCAAATGAAGATAAGGGTGGAAAGTGGGAATGATTCTTTTAAATGCAAAATAAAAATGTATTAATTTGATCAAAAACAGCAAACACTAACTTCAGTAACTTGGGAAACTTCAAGACACTTTCAGGAAAATTGAACAAAAATATGAATTACTGCATGCTGTTATGTTTGAAAATGGTGAAGTATTGCCTCCAATCATGTTTGTAAAGA
>NW_007738573.1:83025-84313 GCF_000696425.1 Galeopterus variegatus | reverse complement strand
TTTTTTTTTTTTTTTTTTTTTTTTTTTTTTTGGTAATTAGAGTAAAAAAGTACTCCTATGATATTTGGGGAGTATTAGAATAAAAACTAGCCTTCCTGTGGCTGCTATAACAAATTTCACACGCCTGATGTTTTAAAACAACAGCAATTTATTCTCTCAGCTTTCTGGAGTTCAGAAGTCTGAAATCAAGGTGGCAGCAGGGCCATGCTCACTCCACAAGGCTAAAGTAGAATCTTTCCTTGTCCAGCTTCAGATGGCTCCAGATGGTTCTTGGTTTTTGGCCACATCACTACAACCTCTTACACTGTACTCACATGTCTCTTCTTCTCTATGTTTCTCTTATAAGAATACTTGTCATTGGATTTAGAGACCACCCAATAATCCAGAATTATCTCTTCCTCTTCAGATACTTAATTACATCTGCAAAAATTCTTTTNCATAATTTATTTTTTTCTAAAGAAACTTGAATTTAAGGTCTTAGAGGTTTAAAGCCCTAGATGAAGTTAAAGAGGGAATTATGAAAATAAGCAAGTAATGAGGTCATTGCCATTATTTTCTTGCAAGACACTAGTCAATAGACCATTCACAGTCCATCACTGACACAGCACAAAAACTCAGAAGTAGAAAGTGGCATTAAATGTTCCTTTCTCTTCTTAAATAAGACTTCTGACCATACAATAGATAAATAGTCAATCATCTATTTATTTAAAATTTCAATCAGACTTATAAAGCTTCAAGAATTCTCCTCTGAAAGTCAATTTCAGGTTTTCCTTATACTTGACAGCATTACAGATAAAACATAAGATGGATGCTTTTTTAGCCTTATGTATGAGTGCTTGTTGCAAATATTTCTCTTTGCCCACCAAGATAAGAACAAATCTCCCTAGCATACCTGATTGTACTATATCATATCAATTGTCATTGGGCATTAAATTCATTAACTTACAATCACCATTGTTTATTATTTAAGTTTACTCATTCCTCCCTTGATTTCATTAATAAATAGTTCCAAAGAAACCATCTCTTGGCATTTTGAAGAAATGTGGTAATTTTTTGTTCAGGAAGTAGACTATAAGATAACAACTCCACCTCAATTAATTATCAAATCAATGTTTAATGGGCAACTCACCCAGTCTCTGTGTTCTTGAAGCTGAGGGATGAGGACTGTATTAGTCCATTTCTGTTGCTTACAACAAAATACCTGCAACTGGGTGATTTATAAAGAAAACTAAATTTATTGCTTACAGTTTTGGAGGCTGGGAAATCCAAAGTCCAGGGAACACATCTG
>NW_007738573.1:65304-82540 GCF_000696425.1 Galeopterus variegatus | reverse complement strand
TTATTGCTTACAGTTTTGGAGGCTGGGAAATCCAAAGTCCAGGGAACACATCTGGTGAGGGGCTTATTTGGTGGTGGCTCTACAGCAATGTAGGAGTCTCACATGGTAGAAAATGGAGGAGTAGAGAGAGAGAGAACTTCTCATGTGCTCTTCTTTTAAAGCCCTCAGAACCACACCCCTCACTTCTATTATAATCCACAAAATACCTGCAACTGGGTGATTTATAAAGAAAACTAAATTTATTGCTTACAGTTTTGGAGGCTGGGAAATCCAAAGTCCAGGGAACACATCTGATGAGGGGCTTATTTGGTGGTGGCTCTACAGCAATGTAGGAGTCTCACATGGTAGAAAATGGAGGAGCAGAGAGAGAGAGAACTTCTCATGTGCTCTTCTTTTAAAGCCCTCAGAACCACACCCCTCACTTCTATTATAATCCATTCACTACCACATGATCCTTACAACAGACCTCTTCAAGGCTCCACCTTTCAATTACCATAATAGGACTTCCCAACCTCTTAACACTGTCACAGTGGGGACCGAGACTCAAACACATTAAATTTTGGGGGAGACAAAATTCAATCCATAATGACTGACACATAACTAATCTACTACCTGAGACTGTACTAAGTACTACACAAATGTTTTCTTATTTCATACTTACAACACCTAAAAGTTGGAGATAATAATCCACATCTTACTGATGACGAAATAAAGAAATACATTTTAACACACAGCTGTGAGCAGAGGCTCTGTCATTCTAAAGCTGACACTATATGGAATAGCCAGAAGGAATTAGAGAAGAAGATTAGTCTAAAGATTCTAACAGGAAGGCTTTCCTAGAAATATAAGGAAAGAAAATGGAACAACTAGGCCAGAAAAGAGAGTTGGCACTGAGAGTAAGCTAGTATGGGTGAAGATTACAGCAGATCTTTTCATGTCAGGCTGAGTGGTTTGGACTTGGGTGCAGAGGATCTGAGATCCATTCTGATTCTTATAGGACTACTATTCTTACTATAATTCTCAGTAGGACTTTGCTATGTTACATTTGCTGAAATAGTATGTGCCTGGCACATGCATGGCTAAAAGGGTCCTCTCACCCCATGACTCACCAGGGGTTAATTTTCACTTTCACATTCTGGGCTAGATGGGTGGTCTGCAACCATCCTTCTGTGGCTTTCTTGCAGAACTGTGACTCTTCATTTGTTCTCATGAGTAGGGCTACATTGTGAGTTGTGAAATACATCCAGCTGTCCAGTGCCTAGCAGAAGCTTGTTCATCACCTGCTTCTCTACTCTGGACCTAGATGGTTCAATCACACTGCTTTTTGAAGGAGAGATTCATCTTTCTAGTCACTTTACATAGCAATCTTAGAAAATGCGAGAAAGCACTCCCCTTCTACAAAACTGCTAAAAATGTTCACTGTTTGGAACACGAAAAAATTATATATCGTGAAAAAGCGAATATTTAAGAGTGAAGCTGAGGAACTAAGACAGAAAAAAATGTCTGACTGCCCTTTGTGAACAGCCCACATGTCACAAAAGAGCAAAAGTGAGAAACAGACAGTATGACATAGCTCAAAGCTAGGAGGAGAAGTCAGTGTATTTGGCTCAAGCTTTGGAACACAAAAGCAAAAGACACTGGGATTACTGGTGGGTGTCCTGAGAACCTCCCCCCCAAGCATGCGCACACATCTTGTTCAAAGAACTCTCAATAGTATGAAGAAACCTATTGCCTATGGTTTATGTTTATTCTTTCAATGATTTGTGAACTTGTATTTATGCTGGACTCTAAATGGTTATTTTGCTGACCACCTATTCTGGACAATGTTATTTGATATAACACAGGAATGAATAGAGTAAAGTACAGAAAAACAGTGTTACAGGTATTCAGAGAAAGGACACATCACTTACAAATAAAGGAATACAATACACAGCATTACACTGATAAAGAACACATTGCCAAGAGAAGTATCTCTGAAGAATGGGCATTCACTTTGCTAAAGCTTAGGACAAAGACTTCGTGAGCTATTTTGAAGGATCTCTAAAAAGCAGGATATAAGCAGTGACTGTTTTTGGCATCAAAGTGCAGTTGGGACCAGACTAGCCCAATATTCCTGAAGATCTGCTAGCATAGTCAGGGGACAGGCAGCAGGTTTGTTTGCAGGAGGATGGGGGTCAGGAATGACAGAAAGAAATAAATGGCATCTGTTGACATTTGACAATTTGCTGCTGCTAGTTTGGATGTCTTACATGGTTTTAACATAAGAGGTATGTATGGTGAGCATTCGGAGCATGGTGATGAGGTCACAGAACATGATTTTGATGCTGCAGTGAAGCATATGAATAAAGCCACCTGTATCATAGAGATGGAGAATAAAGTGGCAAGTGGGACAAGAGTGATCACTGTACCTGGAGGGCAAATGTTAAAGTGGAAAGAGCAGAAGTTTTGGAGCCAGACAGACCTGGGCTTGAATCCCAGATCCATCAGCTCTTAGTTGAGTCAACTGTGAACAAGTTACCAACTTGCCTAAATGTCAGTATCCTTGTTCATTAAAATAAATAAATAAATAAACAAATAAATAAAAAGGAGTAAGACCACATATCTTGAGGGATTATTATAAGACTTAGAGATACTGTATGAAGTACATAAACTGTATAGATGCTCAATGAATGATAGTTATTATCAGAAGAGACTTTTTTGATAATTTTTCTCTTAGTTACCCCTTATGATGCCCTGTTCCCTCTTGCCTCATTCTCTAAGGAAACTAAATTAATAGCTGACCAAGGACTGAGCTCTCCTTCAGAGTCTAAAATATCTTAGCTGTATTGATGAGCCATCAAGCAAATCAAGATTATTCTCTTTTTTCCCCTCTAAGGAAATGAATGAGCAACTTCAACATGTGAAGGTTCTTGGTGGGGGTTGGGGAGGATTCCAAAAGAATGAAAAACTGCCAACAAGCTGGGTAAATTTTAAAGCTATTCCACACTTGAATTCTGCTGTCAGGCTGTGTGGACAAGTAGAACGATGATAAAGGGATGCATTACAGATATTCAGTTGCAGGCAAGCAGGTAATGATTGGAAATGATTACCTATCAGCTAAAGGACTAAAATCCAATGGTAAAGATCAGTTGGATGATTTGAAGTCATTTGATCTAATAAATATTAGGTTGCTGAAAAGGCCGGGTATTGTTTCCCTTGGAAAACTTGTAAGAAAAAATAATTTTACTTTGAAAGGTACATGCAGAGTACTCTATTCCCCTGCAGGGTTAAGAAATGGAGGTAACATCTGAATAAACAATAAACTTGGTGGCACTCTTAAAATAATGTGACAAATAACCTGATTAAAATTTGGGCAAACAACTTGAACAGATGTTTCTCTGAAGAAGACATAAAAATGGGCATCAGATATATGAAAAGTTAACCAACACTACTAATCATCAGGGAAATGCAAATTAAAACCATTATGTGATATCACTTCACACCCATTAGGGTAGCTATCATAAAAACAGGAGATAAATGTTGGCAAGGGTGTGGAGAGTAGAGAGCCCTAGTACACTGTTGGCAAAAAGTTAACCAACACTACTAATCATCAGGGAAATGCAAATTAAAACCATTATGTGATATCATTTCACACCCATTAGGGTGGCTATCATAAAAACAGGAGATAAATGTTGGCAAGGGTGTGGAGAGTAGAGAGCCCTAGTACACTGTTGGCAGGATGTAGATTGGTACAGCCATTATGAAAAACATTATGGAGGGTCTTAAAGAAATTAAAAATAGAACTACCATACAAACCACCAATCCTGCTTCTGGGTGTATACCCAAAGGAGATGAAATCTTCATCTTGTAAAGATATCTGCACTTCCACATTCATTGCAGCATTTTTTTTTTTCTTTTTTGATAGCTGACTGGTATGGGATCTAAACCCTTGACCTTGGTGTTATCAACATCATGCTTTAACCAAATGAGCTAACCAGCCAGCCCTCATTGCAGCATTATTCACAATAGCTGAGATATGGAAACAACCTAAGTGTTTGTTGATGGATAAATGGATAAAGAAAATGTGAGATATATATATATGTGTGTGTGTGTGTGTGTGTGTGGGTGTATACATGTATATGGATAATGAAATTATCTTAGTCTGTTTTATACTGCTTTAAGAGAATATTACAGACTGGGTAATTTATAAAAAAACAGAAGTTTATTTGGCTCATGGTTCTAGAGCCTGGGAAGTCCAAGAACATGGTATTGGTATCTTGTGAGGGTCATCCATGGTGGGAGGACAGAAGGTGGGAGTAAGTTCAGGAGGCAGAGGGGAAAATCGGGTGGAACTTTTAATAGGAGGCCACTCCCAAGATAACTAACCAAGGCCTGAGATAACAATATTAATCCTAATCACCTATCAAAGACCCAACCTCTTAATAATGGTAATTAAATTTCCAACACATGGACTTCTGGAGGACACATTTCAAACCACATCAAGAATATTACCCAGCCTTAAAAAAAAGGAGACTCTGCCATTTGCCACAACATGGATAGACCTGGAGTGTGGAGTATACTAACATTTATAAAGCAAATGTATTTCACAGGGCCTAGCTTCCAAGGCCCTGTAATTTCAAGCATAGCCTAACTTTTTAAAATTACACATAGAAATGTTGAGCTTGTGAAAGACAGGAAACTTTCCCTGGGTTAAAGACTCTGTTGTAGATAAAGAATTGTAACACAGCAAAATTGCTGGCTCTAAGGGCAGATGTTCTTGGTGCAGCTAAAGCAAAATTGCTGGCTCTAAGGGCAGATGTCCTTGGTGCAGCTAATCCTAATGATTGTTGCTATGGCAATAATCTTACTGTTCTTTTGTAACCACCCATGTTCCTTTTCTGTAACTTTCTGGCCTGGAGAATAAATACTGAGAGAAGACCCTAGTTCAGTGTTATTTTCCAAGGAGTAATGTCTCTGTCTTGAAGGTTCCTGGAAAGTTAACCCCTTTGGGGCTTATCACTGCTCAGAAGAAATGGAATTTGAGTAATCCTTTACATTTCCGTCACCCTGGGTAAGAGGTGACACTGGAGGACATTATGCTAAGTGAAGTAAGCAAGACACAGAAGAAAAAAAGAAATTGCGTGATCTCACTTTTAAAAAGGTCAAATATATAGCAATAGAGAACAGAAACATGGGCAGAGGCTGGGGAAGGAAATGGAGAGATGCAAGTCAAAGAATACAAAGTATCATATATATAGGATGAACAAGGCTAGGGATCTAATGTATAAAGTTAGAACTATAGTTAATAAAATTATATTAGGGATTTTTGTTAAATAAGTTGATTTTAGTTGTTCTTGTCCGCCCAAAAAAGTAACTCTGAGATGATATGTATGTTAATCTGCTTCACTGTAGTAACTATTTTGCTATCTATTTGTATTTCATGATATCATGTTGTGTACCTCAAATATACACAATAATATTTATTAAAAAAATGAGAGACAAAAATTTTTTCAAGCCATAGAGAAGACTTTGAGTAGATTGGCTTGAATTTCCCCTACCTGGGAGGCTTAATCAAACCTATACCCAGTTTTCACCATGTGCTCATGTTCATCAGGACGTCAAGGGGTCTTTTTCGGAGTTGTCTAATCAAGCCAAATCAGCCATTATTTACTGAGTGCCCAAGACTGGACTATATTCCTTGGGGATATTAAATATCCAAACCCAGCTGTTCAAATGAAGACTTGCTGAAAAAGATCCCATTAGACTGAAAGAGACACATCATTTTCTATCCCACCCAGATTGTTTTTTTTTCTTTTTTTTAACATTTATTTGTACTTATTTGTGGTGTACATTCTATTGTTTCAATACGTGCATATACTGCACAATGATTTGCCTAAGGTAAATAGCACAGTTTTGTGCCCAATAGTCTACCACTTCTCCTCCCCTACTAGCTCTCCTCTCTTCCCAGCCTCTGGTAACCATTATTTTCCTTTCTACTTCTATGAGAACCACTTTTATTGTAAATTCCATATATGGGTGATATCATGTGGTATTTGTCTTTCTGTGCCAGACTAACTTCACTTAACATGATGGTTTCCAGTTCCATCCATGCTGCTGCAAATGATAGGATATCATTTTTTAATAACTGAAAATTATTCCATTTCATTTATATTCCACAGATTTTTAATCCATTCATCTGTTGATTGGCATGTAAGTCAATTCCATCCCTTGGCTATTGTGAATAGTGTTGTAATGAACATGGGATTGCAGATGTCTTTTTGATATATTGATTTTATTTCTTTTGGGTATATACCCAGCAGTGGGATATCTGGGTAGTAAGGCAGATCTGTTTTTAGTTCTCTGTGGAACCACCATACTGTTTCCACAATGGATGTACAAATTTTCATCCTCACCAATAAGGTAGGAGAATTCCCTCTGCATACTTGTGAGCATTTGTTGTTTTCTGTCTTGTTGATAATAGCCACTCTAACTCCAATGAGATGACGTCTCATTGTAATTTTAATTTGCATTTCCCTGATGATAGTGGTGTTGAGCATTTTTTCATGTGTTTGGTGGCCATTCGTATGTCTTTTTTTTTTTTTAACCATTAACTTTTTTTTTTTAGATATGACTCACGAAACATGAAGTTCATTTTTTAAAGTGTACAATTCAGTGGTTTTTAGAATATTCACTAGGCTGTGTCACCATTGCCACTCTCTAATTCCAGAATATTTTTGTCATCCCCAAAAGAAATCCTGAACTAATTAGCAGTCATTCCCCATCCCATTCTCCCCCCTTACCTCAACCACCAGTGTATTTCCTTTCTGTATGGATTCATAGACATTTCCCAAAACTGGAATCACATGTTATGTGGCCCTTTGTGTATGGCTTCTTTCACTTGGCATACGTTTTCAAGATTAAGCATGTTATAGCATGCATCAGTACTTCATTCCTTTTAACAGTCAAATAATATTCCATTGTATGGATACTGCAAATATCTGTTGGGGTCCTTTGCCCATTTTTTAATTGCTTTGTTTTTGTTTGTTTATTTGTTTTACTGTTGTTTGAGTTTCTTATATATTCTCAATATTAGCCCTTTGTCTGATGTTTAGTTCGCAAATACTTTCCCTCATTCTGTAGGTTATCTCTTCACTTTTGTGATAATGTACCTTGCTGTGCAGAAGCTTTTTATTTTGATGTAGTCCCATTTGTGTATTTTCACTTTAGTTGACTGTACCTTTCTAGTCTTGCTCAAAATAGAAATGACCACTCCCATTTTATTTTCCTATGTTTTCTCCTAGTAATTTCATAGTTTGGGGTCTTAAATCTAGGACTTTAATCCACTTTAAGTAGATTTTTGTGTATGGTGAGAAATAGGGGCCTACTTTCAGTTTTCTGCATGTGGATATCCAGTTTTCCCAGCACCATTTATTTAACAGGCTGTCTTTCTCCCTCCATATATTCTTGGCACCTTTGTCAAAAACCAGTTGGCTATAACTATGTGGGTTCCATTTCTGAGCTCTATATTCCGTTCCATTGGTTCCATATTGATTTTTCTACCAGAATCATGCTATTCTGGTTATGATAGGTTTATAGTATATTTTGAACTTAGAAAGTATGATGTCAGAGTTGCCAGGCCCATATGCACTGAGTCAGCCACACTGGATCAGGCAGGCCCTGTGGGACCCCGAGCCCAGGCCAGTGTCCACCACCCAGAGAGGCCCAAGAGCTGCCAGGCCCACATGCCCTAAGTCAGCCATGCTGAAACAAGAAAGTGCTGTGTGACCCCCAGCCCAGGCCAGTCCCTGAGGCCCAGAGAGGCTTGAAAGCCACCAGGCCCACATGTCCTAGTTGGCTGCACCAGAACAAGTAGGTGCTGCAGGATCACTGGCTCAGGCCAGTCCCTGCCACCCAGAGAGGCCTGAGCCACTGGGCCCACATGCCCCAAGTCATTTGCACCAGAAAAGGCAGGCACCATGGGACCCACAGCCCAGGCCAGTGCCTGCAACCCTTAGAGGCCCAAGAGACACCGGGCCCACACACCTTGAGAAAGCCATGTCAGAACAGGCAGGTGCCACACCCCATGGGACCACAAGCCCAGGACAGTACGTGACACCCAGATAGGCCTGAGAGCTTCTAGGCTGACACACCCTGAGCCAGCTGTGCCAGAACAGGCTGGTGCCATGGCACCCCCAGCCCAGTGTAGTCCCCACTGCCCAGAATTGGCAGTACCTTCAGGATAAAGGCCAGATATAAGGGTGGAAGGAGTGGACAGTGATACCCCTGCTGCAATGACTAAACACCAAATGAAAGATACCAGAAATATGAAAAATCAAGAAAATACATCACCACTAAAGGAAAATAATAACTCTCAAGCTCTAGATCCCATAGAACAGGAAGTCTTTGAAATGACTGACAAGGAATTTTGAGCAACAATTCTAAGGAGACTAAATGAGATACAAGAAAACTCACTTAGACAACACAATGAAATGAGAAAAAATATACAGGACCTGAAAGAAGAAATGTACAAATAAATCAATGCCCTGAGAAAGAAAGTAGCAGAGCTTTTAGAGCTGAAGGATTCATTCAACCAAATAGAAAACACAACACAGAGTTTAGCCAGCAGGCTAGAACAAGCAGAAGAGAGAATTTCCGACCTTGAAGACAGGCTGTTTGGATTAAGACAGGCAGAACAGAAAAAAGAAAAAAGAATTTAAAATATTGAAGAAAATCTAAAAGAGATAACAGACAATCTTAAGCGCTCAAATATCTGAATTATGGATATTCCAGAAGGGAAGGAAAAAGGAAATGACATTGAAAAAATATTCAACAAAATAATAGCAGAAAACTTCCCAGGTATATGAAAAGTCACAGATCTTCAGATATAGGAGGCCCAAGGACCCCCAAACATGTTCAACCCAAAAAGGTCCTCTCCAAGACATGTTATAGTCAAACTGGCAAAACTCAATGACAAAGAGTAAGTATTAAAAGCTGCAAGAGAGAAGTGGCAAGTCAACTATAAGAAAGCCCCAATCAGACCAACATCAGACTTTTCATCAGAAACCCTAAAATCCAGAAAAGAATGGGATGATATATTCAGAATACTAAAGGACAAAAAATGCCAGCTAAGAATACTTTACTCAGCAAGGCTATCCTTCCAAAATGAAGGACAAATAGTATATTTGTCAGACAAACAAAAACTGTTAGGGTTGACCACCACCACACAGTCAGCCTTAAAAGAAATTCTCAAGGGAGCACTGGGTTTGATATATGAAAAAACAATCATCACTGCCATGAATACACAAGAAAGAAAAAAACCTACCAGTAAAACAAAAATTCTAACAATAAAGAGAAACAATAGTTTATCTACCATACCAGCCCCCAAACCAACAAACACTGAAGACAAATAGAAAATAAGAATAAAAGGAATGAAAGATACTTAAGAAACCTAAACAAAAATTGGTAAAATGATACGAGTATATCAACACCTTTCAATAATGACTCTAAATGTAAAAGGATTAAATTCCCCAGTCAAAAGACACAGACTGACAGAGTGGATTAAAAAGATAGACCCAACAACATGCTGCCTTCAAGAGACTCAGCTCACATGTAAAGACACACATAAACTACGAGTGAAAGGATAGAAAAAGATAGACCATGCAAATAGAAATGAAAAATGAGCTGGAGTAGCTATTCTTATATCAGATAAAATAGACTTTAAGTCAAAAACCATAAAAAGAGATAAAGAAGGCCACTATATAATGATAAAAGGATCTATCCATCAAGAAGACATAACAATCATAGTTATACATGCACCCAACATTGGAGCAGCCAAATTTATAAAGCAAAAACTATTAGATCTAAAGAATGAGATAGACACTAACACCACAATAGCAGGGGACCTGACTGCCCCATTCTCAAAATTGAACAGATCATCCAGGCAAAAAATAATAGAGAAACACAAGCTCTAAACAACACATTAGACAAATTGGACTTGGCAGACATCTACAGAACATTCCACCTAACAACCTCAGAATATTCATTCTTCTCATCAACACATGGAACATTCTCCAGGATAGACCATGTTAGGTCACAAATTAGCTATCAACAAATTCAAAAGAATTGGAATTATGCCATGTATTTTTTCATATCACAATGCAATAACTTAGAAAACAATAACAAATGAAACTCTGGAAACTATAAAAAGACATGGAAATTAAACAACGTTCTATGTAATAACATATGGGTCCAAGAAGAAACTAAACAGGAAATAAAAAAATTTCTTGAAACTAATGAAGATAATGACACATTATACTAAGACCTGTGGGATACTGCAACAGTAGTATTAATGGGGAAATTTATTGCATTAAATTATTACTTCAGAAGAATGGGATGATGGAAAATAAACAACCTAACACTTCACATTAAAGAACTAGAAAAACAAGAATAATCGAAACCCAAAGTTAGCAGACAGAAAGAAAAATTAAAATCAGAGCAGAACAAAATGAAATAGAAACCCAAAAAAATGATACAAAAGATCAATGAAACAAAAAGTTATTTTTCTGAAAAGATAAATAAAATTGAGAAACCTTTAGCAAGGTGAAACAAGAAGAGAGAAGTCCCAAAAAACTAAAATTAGAAATGAAAAAGGTGATATTACAACTGATAACTCAGAGATACAAGGAATCATTAGAGACTACTATAAACAACTATATGCTAACAAATTTCAAAATCTGGAGGAAATGGATAAATTTCTGGACACAAATAAACTACCAACACTGAGCCAAAAATATATATAGAAAATCTGAACAGACCACTAACAATAAAAGAGATTGAAGCTGTTATCAGAAGACTCCCAATAAAGAAAAGCCCAGGACTTGATAGGTTCACTGCAGAGTTCTACCAAACCTTCAAAGATGAATTGATACCAATTCACTACAAACTATTTCAAAAGATTGAAACAGAGGCCATTCTCCCAAACTCATTCTATGAGGTAAACATCACCCTGATATGAAACCAGACAAAGATACATCAAATATAGAAAACTGGAGCCGAGCCCATGGCTCACTCGGGAGAGTGCAGCGCTGGGAGTGCAGCAGCGCTCCTGCCTCTGGTTTGGATCCTATATAGGGATGGCCGGTGCGCTCACTGGCTGAGCATGGGGCAGCCAGTCTCAAAAAGGACGAAAAAAATAAATAAATAAAAAGAAAACCGCAGGCCAATAACCTTGATGAATATAGATGTAAAAATCCTCAATAAAATACTAGCTAACAGAGTACAGCAACACATATAAAAAAATTATACACCATGACCAAGTGGGAATCATCCCAGAGATGTAAGGTTGGCTCAACATATGCAAATCAATAAATGTGATACATCACATCAATAAAAGGAAAGATAAAAACCATATGATCATCTCTATAGATGCTGAAAAAGCATTTGAGAGAATTCAACATTTGCTCATGATAAAGACTCTCTACAAGTTAGGTATAGATGGAAATTATCTCAACATAATTAAAGCCATATATAATAAGAGCACTGCCAATATCATCCTGAATGGGGAAAGCTTGCTTTTCCATTAAGAACAGGAACTAGATAAGGATGCCCACTCTCACCACTCCTATTCAACATAGTGTTGGAAGTACTAGCCAGAGTAATCAGGGAAGAGAAGGAAATAACGGGCATCTAGGTTGGAAAAGAAGAAGTCAAACTGTCCCTGTTTGTGGATGACATGATCCTGTATATCGAACAGCCTAAAGCTTCTACAAAAAAACTCTTGGAGTTGATAAATGATTTCAGTAAAGTTGCAGGATACAAAATCAACACACAAAAATCAGTAGCATTTCTATATTCCAGCAGTGAACATGTATAAAATGAAATCAAGAAAAGTAGCCCATTTATAATAGCCACCAAAAAAATAAAATATTTGGGATTAAAGCTGACCAAAGATGTGAAAAATCTCCACAAATAGAACTACAAACCACTGTTGAAAGATATTAAAGAGGATACAAGAAGATGGAAAGATATCCTATGCTCTTGGATTGGAAGAATTAACACTGGGAAAATGTCCATATTACTTGAAGTGATCTACAAATTCAATGCAATCCCTATCAAAATTCCAGTGACATTTTTCTCAGAAATGGAAAAAGAAAAAAACTATACAGCCACTTATATGGAATAACAAAAGACCATGCATAGCCAAAGGAATACTAAGCAAATAAATAAATAAATAAAGCTGGAGGCATAATACTACCTGACTTTAAACTATACTACAAAGCTATAATAACCAAACAGCATGGTACTGGCTTAAAACAGACATATGGATCAATGAAATAGAATAGAGAACCCAAAAATCCACCCCCACACCTACAGCCATCTGATCTTTGACAATGGCAGCAAGTCTACACACTGGGAAATAGACTGCCTCTTCAGCAAATGGTACACAGATAACTGGATATTCCTATGTAGGTGAATGAAACTAGACCTGTACCTCTCGCCATATACCAACCTCAACTCAAAAATGAATAAAAGAATTAAATATACATCCTGAAACAATAATACTCCTTAAAGAAAACATAGGGGAAACACTCCAGGGAGTATGAGTTGGTACAGACTTCATGAATACAACCCCAAAAGCACAGGCAACCAAAGGAAAAATAAACAAATGGGATTATATCAAACTAAGAATCTTCTGCACAGCAAAGGAAACAAGAGAGTGAAACAACAACCTACAGAGTGGTGAAAATTTTTGCTAACTATGAATCTAACAAGGGATTAATATCCAGAATATGCACAGAACTCAAGCAATTATACAGCAAAAAACCAAATAACCCAATTAAAAAATGGGCAAAGGAGATGAAGACATTTTTCAAAGGAAGACATACAAATGGCCAACAGATATATGAAAAAAAGCTCAATATCACTAGTCATCAAGGAAATGCAAATTAAAACTACATTGAGATACCACCTTACCCCATCTAGACTGGCTATAATCAAGAAAACTGTGAATAAGAAATGCCGGTAGGGTTTGGAGAGAACGAAACATTCCTACACTGTTGGTGGAACTGTAAATTAGTACAACCACTATGGAAAACAGTATGGATGTTTCTCAAACAACTACAGATCTTCCATACGATCCAGCAATCCCTCTTCTGGGTATATACCCAGAGGAATGGAAATCATCATGTGGAAGGGATACCTGCACTCCCATGTTCATCAAAGCTCTGTTTACAATAGCCAAGACATGGAACCAACCTAAATGCCCATCAATGGATGAATGGATAAGGAAACTGTGGTATATATACACCATGCAATACTACTCTGCCATAAAAAAGAATGAAATACTCCCATTTGCAATAACATGGATGAACTGGAGAAACTTATGTTGAGTGAAATATGCAAAACACAGAGAGATAAATACCACATGTGCTCACTCATATGGGAACTAAGAGAGAAAGAAGGAAGGGAAGAAAGACCACAGTAGTGCATTGGTCTTGCAGGGAGAGAGAACATTCCTTGGGGTACAAAGTGTAGTGGGGGAGAAAGGGGGTAGGGAGGGAGGTTGGGGATAATTGGGTGGGGGACACAGGGTACAAATGCATTTTCTGGTAATGGGTATACTGTCAGTATGAATCTGGCCCTCCGTCATGGGCATGAGGGGTGATAATTAGCTTTGTATCTCATGCACATTCACAATAATAATAATAAAAAAAGTAGAAAAACAAATATTTTAGTGTTGACTTTCCAAATAAGGTCCTAGTGGCAATGATAACTTCCTGGCCCACTGGCACCTGCAATGAAGGTGTTACGATCTTTATAATACTGTTTTAGGTCTTCTGGAATAAAGAAGTCTATAGAATGGTAAACAAAACACATTTGGAGAAATAGCAACATTATTGGGTAGCAGAGAACAGGTGATCTCAGCAAAAACACTGACCATAATCCTTTCTGGTTATAGTCTTTTCCAATCTGTTCTTTCAACCTTGGCCTCTCTTTTTATGTCCTTGCTATTTCTGGTTTCCAAGACCATGGAGTCTCTAGTAGAATTACGTCAATGAAGTTAGAGAGTGTGTCTTTGAATAAGTGGAAGAACTGGAGAAAAAGTAGAGCAAAATTTTAAAAATTCAAAAAAGTAGATTGGATGCATATAGTCTGCCCTCTAGTCTCCATTCTGAGGATAAAGAGTGAACTTCAAGAAGTAATTGTATACCTAAGATTACCTCTGTGGATAGTGAATGAATTCATTTATTCTGCCTTTAATGTGCCAGTTTTAGGCATTCATTTGTTTATTCATTCTTTTATGTTTTTTTCTATTCATTCACATCATTTCATTGACTCATCCATCTCCCTATTCATCCATCCATCCATTCAGTACAGCTTCCTAACTTAAGAAGGTAATTTTATGTCAATTTATCATTTAAATAATCCTAAAATGGACAAGAAAGTACCATAAGTATCATCAAGACCCTAAAGACATTGAGGGCTTATTACGACTAACATTATTGATAACCTGCTATGAACTAGGCATTGCTAGTAATTTCCTTCATGTTCACAAAAAGCCTGTAACTGTGGTGTTATTTTTAACACCTATTTTTCTGAGAAAACAAGCACAGAGAGGTTAAGTAATTTGTCCAAAACTGCAGAGTTTCTAAGAGGAAGAGCTGGGATTTGAATCTACCAGAGAAATTAGCCTCCAACTGGCCAACTGAGCTGGTTATGCGTCACTTCTTCCCAAACAAAAAAATAATTTAAAAATTCTGTTTCTTCAATTTATATGAATTATTTGTCTTACTAAGTTACCCAACCTCACTTCCTGCCTTTAATTTTGATCACTGAGTGTTTCAGTCTGGGTCCAATGAGGGAAATATAAAACAAAAACAAAAAACAGGAACATCTTTAGATATTTCAAGCAGAGGTAACTTAATACATNAAAACAAAAACAAAAAACAGGAACATCTTTAGATATTTCAAGCAGAGGTAACTTAATACATGGGATTAGTTACACATGTGTTGGAAGAGCTCTGACACTAAAAAGAGGAAGCCAAAACAGAGATTAGCTGCAGCTGGAAGGCTTAAGAGGGATAACAGGGAAGTAGTGGACCAAAGCACAGAAACAAGAGTCAGGGCCAACCATCAGAAGGTAGAAGCTAAGCGGTAGAAGCCCAGTGAGAGCTGGAGTCACAGAACATAGTCACTATTAAGGACATTGCTCAAGGCAGAGAGACAATAGTTTCTATCTTCCTTCTGCTCTCCAATCTTCTACTAGCTTCTCCCTTTAATCCAACCCACCAGAAGCTAAAAGAAAAAGGGAGCTTGGAAAATGTAATAGAACAGGCGAAGGATTGAAAAGGAATATGAAAACCAGTAAAAGTCTGATTCTATAAAAGGGTCACTGGCCAGTTTGCCCCAGGAGCCCATGTTCTATTCTTTAATTGATCTGTAATTAAAATATAGATATTGCCCAAGGATGCTAAAAATCTAGCATCTACAAGGGTACTTCAAAAAGTTTGTGGAAGATGTGATTAAAAGATAATACGAATCTTTCCACGAAGTTTTTGAAGATTCCTTGATTTCTGAAGAGATGGTTGGTGACACATAATGCAGATACGTACATTCTTGAAAGAGACAGGATCACCTTTCCCTTGGATGGCAGCCAGTAACACCTGGCATTGATGTAATTTGGAAAGAGACCGGTTATGGCCTGAATGTTTGTGTCCCTTAAAAATTCACATATTGATATCCTAACCCCAAATGATGGTATTAAGAGGTGGGGNAAAGTTTGTGGAAGATGTGATTAAAAGATAATACGAATCTTTCCACGAAGTTTTTGAAGATTCCTTGATTTCTGAAGAGATGGTTGGTGACACATAATGCAGATACGTACATTCTTGAAAGAGACAGGATCACCTTTCCCTTGGATGGCAGCCAGTAACACCTGGCATTGATGTAATTTGGAAAGAGACCGGTTATGGCCTGAATGTTTGTGTCCCTTAAAAATTCACATATTGATATCCTAACCCCAAATGATGGTATTAAGAGGTGGGGCCTTCTGGAAGGTCATTAGGCCATAAGGATGGAGCCCTCATAAATTGGATTAGTGTCCTTATAAAGTAGGTACAAGGAAGCTCGTTCATCCCTTCTGCCATGTGGGGACACAGCAAGAAGGTGTCATCTATGAACCAACAAACAAGGCCTCACCAGACACTGAATCTACCAGTAACTTGATTTTGAACTTCCAAGATTCCAACAGTATAAGAAGTAAATTTCTCTTGTTTATAAGCCACTCAGTTTATTGTATTTTTTATAGCAGCCAAATGACTAAGATAGTACCTTTGTTAGAACATAATTATGTAAGGAAGTTAGGTCTTGCTTTTAATGCCACAGTTAGGTATTCTTTGTCTGAAGTTCTTTAGGTATTTCTCTCTCAATAAATTTTAAAATAGACTCCTAAAGAGTATCATTATTCATTGTGGAACTGATTTATGTTTTATCATTTAAAAAAAATTACAACCCATGCAACATTTTAGATAAGAAAAATATGGCACACAAGTGAGAGCTTAAAGTACCTGCTATTGGGGTAGTGACAGTTCACTGTCATGTTTAAACATCAGGTTTGCTACCTTCTCGGCTTCTGCAGTATTTAAGAGACCCCAGGATGTCTGAGATAAGCCTCAATAAAGGAAATATCTCCTCCCTTCTGCAAAAAATATTAGTATTTGCCTAGTTTTACACTTATGATTGTCACTGGTGGTGTTGCTGTCACTAAATATCCTAATTCAAAATATCTGCATGCACTAGCCCTCCTACCAAACTTCTTCATTAGCATTGCATTACCCTGGACCCATGACCTGATGTCATCCTCCCTTATTTTACTTTCAGGATCTTTCACATCTAGTGGTGTTCATCTAAACTGTTATAGATCCACATGTCTTCATTGGCTGTGAGTTCACTAGAGTCTTCTTCAATCTAGTTGGTCAGAAGCTTCTATAAAGCATATCAAACTTACTTAAGGAAATAGGCCATTACTGAGGACAACTTTGTACTCAAACCTGAGCAGTAATTTGTTCCAGAGCAGTGATTTGTAAATGCCTGTTACATCCTTAGTGTGGTGTCTTTTTCCCTTTCAGTCAAAATCTGTTGAACAATTGCTGCAGCTTTGACTCATCCATCTCCCTATTCATCCATCCATCCATTCAGTACAGCTTCCTAACTTAAGAAGGTAATTTTATGTCAATTTATCATGTAAATAATCCTAAAA
>NW_007738573.1:62485-64322 GCF_000696425.1 Galeopterus variegatus | reverse complement strand
CCTTTTTTTTTTTTTTTTTTTTTTTTTTTTTTTTTTTTTTGTGGAAACTCATACTTTCTGTCATTGTGAAGGTCTTGCTTAAAAGAGATACCTTAGTACTGATAATGCATATCAGTTAAACTGTAGTATAAGTAGTCCTAATAAACGGACATACCTGAGTTTAGAAGCAATTGAGAGATAACAAAGAAACCAAAAAGATAAAGATAAAAAAATATGTTAGATTATTACAGAGAGAGCTATTTGGAGAATGTGACCTGGGTGTGCAGCAAAAGTGGACTTCATAAAATTAATGCCCAGAATTAAATAGATTTACCCACCTAGCATTGAACAATAATAGATCTCCTCCACAGATGTGGAGGCTGCCCCTATGAAATTTAATGCATAGAGGATCAGGGTAGAAAGTACATTTTCTGCAGGGACACTAATGTCATAAAGCAAGGTAGAAGAAAGTGGTTGAACTTTGCCTGTGTCCAGCTCCTTTCTCAATTGACAATATAAGTAATCCCCTCTCTCTTGGGAGGTAGCAGATCAATGGGCAGAAAGAAGTCCGGTACCTCCACAGGGTGAGAAAAATCAGGAGTAGAGATACACATGTTTGCCATTAGTGTCACCCCTTGTTCAGTTTATAATCTAATCTTGCCTTTTTCTTTGGCCTTCTTTTCCTTTCTCTCTCCTTTCATTCTCCCCTCTTCCCCTCCAATTTTATTTAATTCATACAGCAAATATTTTTTGAGCACCTGTTTTGGGCAGGATCTATAACAGAAATCTTATTTTTTGCATTAGGACTACTAGCTGCCTACATGGGCACTACTGAATCTATCTGGAGAAAAACAATGGGAGTAAAGCTCTTTATATAAATTTTCTGAGTCTCTTTTGAGTATTATTTTTAATTAATTCATTCAATCATTCAACCCATAGTATAGAGCACTTAGTGTGTGATACTCTTCTAAGTGCTGGGGATAGTACAGTAAAGGAGACAGGAAAAGTCCTTGCCTTAAGGAATTTACCTTATAGTTAGGGAGGTTGATAAAAGAAAAAAATAGATACACATATGATGTAATGTCAGGTAGAAATAAATGCTTTAAGGAAAATAATACCAAGGAAGATGAGATATGAAGCCTATTTTTGGACAGGACAGTGAAGTGTCTCCAAGGAGATGATCTCTAAGCAGAGTCTGAATGAAGGGAGTAAATTAGCCATGCAAATATATGAGAGAAGAATATTTAAAGTAGATGCAGCAACAAGTACAAAAAGCTTGGAATAGAAATGAATTGACCTAAAGAAAGTACACAGAACATTGTACACCAAAACCTCAGAATGAAAATTCCCTTCAAGCACACACACAATATTTACAAAAATTGGACATATACTAGCCTACAAATCAAGTCTAAACAGATTTTTAAAGGATTCAATTTATACACGGTATATTGTTTGAACACCATGTAATTAAGCTAAAAATCAATTTAAAAAATACTCCTATGTATTGGTAAATTAAAAAATATTTCTAAATAATACATCAGTTAATATAATAAATCATAGTGGATGTTAGAAAATATTTTGAAATTAATAAAAAAACTGCATCATAAGATTTGTGGAATGCAGCAGTTAACAGTAGACGAAAAATTATAGCCACATATGTACACATTAGAAAGAAAAAAAGACTAAATTTAGCACGGTCCAATCTCAAATAGTTAGAAAAAGAATAGTAAGCTCATGAAAATTAGAAGGAAGAAAATAATGATTAAAAACCTGAAAATAAACAAAGAAACAAACAAAGCAAACATTTAACTGAAATGATCAACACAGCCAACAGTTCTTTGAATAGGCTAATAAACTG
>NW_007738573.1:59507-61719 GCF_000696425.1 Galeopterus variegatus | reverse complement strand
AACATCTGTAAACTAAGTTAAAAAGTTTGGATAAAATGAACAAATTGAGAAAAATATTACTTATCAAAACTGACAGATGAAGTAGATAATGTATTTTACATCTTTTTAACATTTTAAATTCATTTTGAAATGCTCTTTAAAAATTAACTGGAGGCCTACTTGATTTCACTAAGAAATTCTCCCAAGCATTCAAGGACAAAATAAGTTTAATCACATATAAACTTTCCCAAAAACTAAAAATGAGACTAGTATAATCTTGATATTAAAAGTCAGTTAAAGACACTATAAAAAAGTAAATGAGATGCTCACTCAGAAAAAATTATAAACATAATACTAGCAAACTGAACCCCTAAAATATGTGAAAATAATAATACATCTTATCTAAGATTAATATCTCAAGAATGAAAAATTGATATAATTATAGCATATAGATTGGTATAATTCATTATATTTACCAATTAAAGGACAGAAAGCAGAAGACAGCCCCTGCCTAGAGACAGCAGGAGTTGGGGGGAGCACTGTCATTTGAGCAGCCCACCACTGCCACAGACACTGCCACCATGTGGGTGGTCCACCATAGCCACCGTTATAGCCACCACTGCTGCAAAGGTGGCCTGTGCCATAGCAGTAGTCACTGCTGCTGAATTAGCCACTGCCACCATGCAGGTGGCTTGCTGAACACTTGACTGCATTGATACAATGAAGGTCACAAGCAAGAGCCCAGGGAAAGAGGTAAGTGAGCACAGACCCCATGACCCAGTGGCCCAACCCACAGGGGGAACTATGCTGCCCCCTGCAGTAGTACACCCAGGGGTGGGAGGTATGTGTGCAGCCCATGTGACTGCCTTGATCTGGGGAGAGACACACGCACAGAACCACCCAAGATTACAGAAACCCAGGATAGCCAAATACAGTAAAGAAGAAAGTTATGAACAACCACCAACTCATCCCCCAACCAGGGGAAACAAGGACCCTGGAGGAACTTCTAATTGTAGGAAGGAGGAAAGGGAAACCCCACTCAGCTTCACCCATTCAAAATGAGGAGCTCCGATATATCTCAGTGCACCCATCAGGGTAACAGGATGCTAGCTGGGATGCAAACAAGCCCGCTCAGGATCACCACCCCAGCCAAACAGTAACAGGGCATCCAGGTGCTTCTCTCAAGAACTCAAGAGCTCACCCATGTCCTTGAGACCCTAACACAGTGCCACTAACATCAGCAAGGAGTCACTAAATGCCCCCTGTATCTAGGCCATGGAGGCACTCATACACAGTTCTGACATTGAATACGGTCAAAGTACCCACAAGGAGACTATGCTACTGCATCTACCTGGAACTAATAAAAAACACCCTATTCAATGGTCAATATAAAACATATCTATGGGAGGAAGTCTCTTTCCTCAAAGCCCACTCCAGAGTAATAGAAGAAGCAACTGCTCTACCAAATGACCAGACATCAATGTAGAGATACTAGAAATACAAAGAAATAATAATAATAATAATAATAATAATAATAATAATAATAATAATAATAATAAAACAGGAAAATATGATACGATCAAAAGAATACAGTAATTCTCAAGTACCAGACCACATAGAGTGAGAAACCCTTGAAATGACTGAAAAGGAATTCCAAGCAACAATCTCAAGGAAACTCAATGAGATGCAAGAAGACTCAGTTAGATGACACAACAAAATGAGAAAAACTAACCAGGAGGATATGAAAGAGGAAACTTATAAAGAAATTAAGACCTCAAAAAAGAATGCAGCAAAACTCCTAGAACTCGAGGATTCATTCAATGAAATAAAAAACACAACCGAGAGCTTAAGCAGCAGGATAGAGCAAGCAAAAGAAAGAATTTCTGCTCCTGAACTCCTAAAGACATTCTTTCTGAAATAACCCAGACAGACAGAAAAGAAGAAAATCTGATTTAAAAAAAAAATTAAGAAAATGTAAGAGATAGCAGAAAACCTTAGGCATACAAACATACAAAAAATGGATGTTCCAGAAGGGGAGGAGACAGAAAAAGGCATTGAAAAACCTATACAATGAAATAATAGCAGAAAACTTTTCAGGTATAGGGAGAGACGTGGACCTGCAGATCCAGGAGGCTCAGAGATCCCCAAACAGGTTCAATTCAAAAAGGTCTTCTGGAGGAAAATGAAGGAGAACACATATTAAAGATGGAGGCACTCTTGCTCTCCAGGACTT
>NW_007738573.1:57143-58919 GCF_000696425.1 Galeopterus variegatus | reverse complement strand
TTAAGCAGCAGGATAGAGCAAGCAAAAGAAAGAATTTCTGCTCCTGAACTCCTAAAGACATTCTTTCTGAAATAACCCAGACAGACAGAAAAGAAGAAAATCTGATTTAAAAAAAAAATTAAGAAAATGTAAGAGATAGCAGAAAACCTTAGGCATACAAACATACAAAAAATGGATGTTCCAGAAGGGGAGGAGACAGAAAAAGGCATTGAAAAACCTATACAATGAAATAATAGCAGAAAACTTTTCAGGTATAGGGAGAGACGTGGACCTGCAGATCCAGGAGGCTCAGAGATCCCCAAACAGGTTCAATTCAAAAAGGTCTTCTGGAGGAAAATGAAGGAGAACACATATTAAAGATGGAGGCACTCTTGCTCTCCAGGACTTAGACTGTGTCACTAGAAATGCAAAAAGACTGGGTCAGCAAGAATTAGCAAGGCTTAACCACAAACCACGGACTTCCTACTGAGTTGCCTAGGAGATGGGGAGGGGTGGGAGGGGCTCACATCTGTCTAAAAATCATATAATACATGCCTGTAGACAATAAAGTTGCTTAGTGTGTGCACTAAGTCCCAGAACTTTGTGTCTGGTTTCTGGTTGCCCACCACCCTAGGTGGCAGCCCCTAGCTCAAGGTGTACCCTGAGAAACTCACCTCATTGCACACTCTTGGCAGGGGTACATGTGGCCCTGATCCCCGGGAGACTCCTGGCAGAGTTTACGTATAGTCCTGCCTCCTGAGACTCTCAGAATCAAGAGAAACATGCAGTCCTCTCCAACACTCATTGTAGTTAAACCGGCAAAAGTCAAATACAAAGGGAATTCTAAAAGCAGCAAGAGAAAAATGTCAAGGTACCAATAAGGGAGCCTCCATCACACTAACAGTGGACTTCTAAGCAGAAACTTCACAGGCCAGAAGAGAATTGGATGATATATTCAAAATACTAAAAGAAAAAAGTGCCAGCTAAGAATACTATACCTAGAAAGGCTATCCATCAGAAATGGAGGAGAATAGTATATTTCCCAGACTAACAAAAATTGCAGGAGTTCACTACCACACAACCAGCCCTACGAGAAATGCTCAAGGGAGTCTGCACCTGAAATCCAAAACACAATAATCACTACCATAAATACACAAGAAAGAAGAAAACCAGCGGTAGAACAAAAATAGAAACAAGAAAGAGAAAGAAACTATGTCTTACCAGCTCAAAAAAACCCACAAACACTGAACACAAACAATAAAAGGGGAAGAAAGGAACAAATGATATTTAAAATATCCAAATGAAAATTGATAGAATGCCATGAGTAAGACAATACCTTTCAATAACAACTCAAAATATCAATGGATTAAATTCTCCACTTAAAAGAGACAGACTGGCTGATTGGATTTAAAAGCTAGGGCCGGCCCGGTGGCGCACTGGATAGTGCGCCGCTTGGGAAGCGCGGTGGCGCTCCCGTCCGAGGGTTCGGATCCCATATACAGACCGGTTCCCGCTCACTGGCTGAGCGAGGCGCGGGAGCAACGCCGAGGCTTGCGATCCCGTTGCCGGTCCCCGGTCCGGTACGGGGGCAACACTGAGGGTTGTGATCCATTGCCGGACACGGAAAAAAGACAAAAAAAAATATCTGATTCATGCCTTGCATCTCTAATTGTTTGTCATTTTGGGCCGGCCCGGTGGCGCACTGTGCTGGTGCGCCACTTGGGAAGCGCGGAGGTGCTCCCGCCGAGGGTTCGGATCCCACATACAGACCGGTTCCCGCTCACTGGCTGAGCGAGG
>NW_007738573.1:53168-56574 GCF_000696425.1 Galeopterus variegatus | reverse complement strand
CTATACTTTAGACCAATTGGACTTGGCAGATATCTACAGAACATTTCATCCAACAACCACAGAATATGCATTTTTCTCATCAGTACATGGAACATTCTTCAGAATAAATGACATGTCAGGTCACAAATCAAGTCTCAACACATTTAAAAAAATTGAGATCACTTTAAGTATCTTTTCAGACAATAGTGGATTAAAACTAGAAATTAGTAATAAGCAAAACTCTGGAAAATATACAAATTCATGAAAATTAAACAAAAATATTCCACAATGACTTATGGGTAAAAGAAGAAATTAAACAGGAAATCAAAAAATGTCTTGAAATTAACAAAAATAAAGACACATAATGCCAAAACCTGTGGGATACTGCAACAGCAGTACTAAGAGGGAAGTTTATGGCAGTAAACACTTACCTCAAAAGAATAGAAAGATTCCAAATAAACAACCTAATGCTACACCTCAAAGAACTAGAAAAATAAGAGCAATCCAACACCGAAATTAGTAGACAGAAAGAAATAAAGATCAGAGAAGAACTAAATGAAATAGAGACCCCCCAAAACATACAAAAGACCTATGGTTGTTTGAGAAGATAAACAAAATAGTCAAACCATTAGCTAGGCTAACTAAAAAATGATGAGAGAAGATCCAAAAAACAAAAACGAGAAATGAAAAAAGAGACATTACAACCACTTTCAACTTTTCCCTTAAGAATAGGCACAAGGCAAGGATGCCCACTCTCACCACTTCTATTTAACATAGTATTGGAAGTTCTAGCCAGAGCAATCAGGCAAGAGAAAGAAATAAAGGGCATCCAAATTGGAAAAGAGGAAGTCAAACGGTCCCTGTTTGTAGATGACATGATCCTAGAAAGAAAAATCTAATATAGAAAAATATATAGAAAAATCTAATGACTCTATCAAAAAACTCTTAGAGCTGATGAACGATTTCAGTAAAGTTGCAGGATACAATACTGCCACCCCCAAATTAGTACCATTTTTATATTCCAACAACAAATCAGCAGAAAGAGAAATCAGGAAAGCAAGCCCATATAATCAATACAAATATAAAATACCTAGGAATAAATTTAACCAATGAGGCAAAAGATTTCTACAATAAGAACTACAAATCAGTACTTTAAGAAATTAAAGAGGACACAAAAAGTTGGAAGGACATTCCAATGCTCTTGGATTGGAAGAATTAAATACTGCATGTCCTCACTCATAAGTGCATATTGAAATAATAAACAAACAAATTTTTAAGAAGGTACAACAATCACAATAATTCATTCAACTTTCAATAGGACAGAACACATCTGATATTACAGAGGTGGGAAATGAGGAGGAGGCAGTTAGAGAGAAATTGGTAAAGGGCCACAAAAAATGATTACATTGTGGTATGTTGAATATACTAATTATCCTGATCTGAACATCACATATTGCACAGAAATATTGATATTCAACATTGTACCCCACAGATATGTATAATAAATTATTTTTCAATTAAAAAAAAGAAAAAAGAAAAGAAAAAGCATATCTCAACAGAGGCAGAGGACTGCTTGAAAACACCCAATATTTATTCATATTAATAGAAAGTGCAAAACTAAGAATAAAAGAAAATTTTATCTATATGATAAAGCTTATCTATTCAAAAAAATACAACAAATAATTTTAAAAGGTGAAATATTAACATTTTATCAAATATTCTATCAAATATTATTATTTATTATAAACAAATAGTAGTTAAGATAGTGTGATATTGACAAATAAACCAGAAGAAGAAAATAGCAAGCTCAGAAATAGACACACACATATACGAATTCAGATTTTCACAAAGGTGGCATCACAGAGCAATGGCAAAGAGATGGACTTTTTAATACACAGTGCTGAAGGAATTGGTATTCTAATAGAAAAAAATAAAATTTATGAACTCCCTTACATTATACATAAATACCAATTCCAGATAGATCAAAGAGCAAATGTGAGGATATAAGAATATCTTCATAATCTTAGGAGACAAAATACAGAACACACTAACCATACGGAAAAAGGAGAGTAAATACATTTGGCCATTTTTCCTTACCATAATGCACTATAACAATGTGAAAAGGCAAATAAAATTTGCAATATGTGTAGTCAGCAAAAGGGTGTGTATTGAAAATTTAAAGACATTTTATAATCCATTAAGAAACAGGCAGGAATCCAAAAGGAAAAATAACAACAAATTTGAGTGGGATTTCACCAAAGATTAAAGTCAGTGGCCAATACACATATAAAAGGGGACTCAGCCCCTCATTAGCAATTAGAAAATTGCAAATTAAAGCCACAGGGAGTGATAACTGTACCCCTACCAGCTTGGAAAAAAATTAAAAATGTGACAAATACCAAAAGATGTTNACCAGAAGGGAAACCTGAAGCAGATCATGGAACTTTAGAGGGAGTAACAAATTTTGTTCCACCTTTGTGCCTCTGTATCTTCATTATTATGTATCACCTGCCTGAAGGGGACACATGAGACAAGATGTGGCAAATAGAAATCTCAAAATATGCTAGCATAAAACAGAAATAGATAAGATTGGAATAGACATTATCTTCCAACATTTGTGTGAAGCCTATTCAGAATTTAGTAAAAACCCTGGAAAGGGAAGGTGAAGACTGAGCTTGGGGAGAGAGAGTGACAGAACTTAAAATGTGAATTGACTAAGAAAACAATATTTAATGAATCTACTTGTAAATTACTATTTGACATTTTTTATAACAGGTACGATGGAGGCTTGGAAACAGCAATACTTTGTGCCTCTGTATCTTCATTATTATGTATCACCTGCCTGAAGGGGACACATGAGACAAGATGTGGCAAATAGAAATCTCAAAAGATGCTAGCATAAAACAGAAATAGATAAGATTGGAATAGACATTATCTTCCAACATTTGTGTGAAGCCTATTCAGAATTTAGTAAAAACCCTGGAAAGGGAAGGTGAAGACTGAGCTTGGGGAGAGAGAGTGACAGAACTTAAAATGTGAATTGACTAAGAAAACAATATTTAATGAATCTACTTGTAAATTACTATTTGACATTTTTTATAACAGGTACGATGGAGGCTTGGAAACAGCAATTAACCTGAGTTACATAAGACAAAGGAAGTTATACTGTATAGACTTGAGATTGGGGCCATTAAATTTTTAACCTGCCATGTGTCCAACAATGTCCATCTCAGTTTTTAGAATTTTGTACTTGATCTCAATGGTTGCTCTGGAAGCTATGTCTTACAGGCTGAAATAAAATGTCTAACTGAGGTTTCCCATATAGAGCCAATGTTTACTTGTGCCATCTTAATTCAGAAAAAGCTGTGCAAGATGGACTCTGTAATTGAACAATTTAGACAAAGTCTTTCTCTTTGTTGATACGTTT
>NW_007738573.1:46139-52168 GCF_000696425.1 Galeopterus variegatus | reverse complement strand
TTGGGATTACAGAAATAATTATACACTGCTGTCGGGAGTCTAAATTTTTACAACTTCATAAAAACTCATTGGGCATTATCTTGTAGTGTTGATGATCTATTTATTCTATGACCCAGGAATTTCAGTACTAGATATTTACCTTAGAGAAATATGTTTTTATGTGGACCAGGGTGCCTGCATAGGAATGTTTATAGCAGCATTGCTCAAAATACCCTTAAACTGGAAATGAAATGACGGTCCATCAAGATTAAGACTGGATTAAAAAACTGTGGTGTGTTCATATAAAGTGAAATTCTATACACCACCCAAAATAAATGAATGCAGCTGCACACAACACAGTTCATCTTAATAATATAAATTTGAACAAAAGAAGGAAGAGTGTATTCATCTGTTTTTGTGTTGCTATAACAGAATATCTGAAACTGGGTATAAAGAAAAAAGGTTTATTTAGCTCATGATTCTGGGGGCAGATGCATCTGCATGGGCCTCAGGCTGCTTCTGCTCATGGCAGAAAATAGTAGGGCAGCCAGTGGTTGTAAGGAGGTGACACAGCAAGAGAAAGCAAGAGATAGAGGGAGGGAAGGTACCAGGATCCTTTAAACAACCAGCTCTTGTTGGAACTAATAGAGCAAAAAGTCATTCACTGCCCCCCTTGATTGGGTAGTGGTTATATAGCTAATTCTGTAATCATTCAACTATACATTTTTATGTTATGATGTTCTTAGTATACACATTTTATTTTAAATAAAGATTACACCTCATCTTTCCCCAAAATAAATAAAAGATGTACCCTTGCCCTTGAAATAGTTGCATTCTGATAAGGGAAAAAATCGAAAGAATGATTAGTTGGTTCTGGTTGAGTATAATATACACTATAAAATAGGACTATCCATTGTTCTGCAATGTCATGTAGAAGTGACCAATTAAATCTTAATTCTGTCTGTGGCAGAAGTCTAAGTATTAAAGAGCTTGCCATTTCTCACGCTGTTTATCCAGTGCCTTTCTTACCCTTTCATGCAACAAGATAGGAGGCCATCTTTTACTTATTTTTAATGTAGAAAACAATAAATATTTCGACTCCCTAACTTCCAAGGTTAAAAGCCTTGAGCCAGTTATAAATCAGGAAATATTAGAAAGGATACATGATCATAAAAATCTAATTTTTACCCACTTTTCTGTTCCATATCTAAGCAGGGACTGATTCCATAAGCTGGGATTAGATAGGTAATTGGATAAGAAGCAAGTGGTAGTTGGTGATCTGTCTCTGTATCTGAGTGACAGCTTGTGAATCTCAACTCAAAGAGTACCTATGCCTCCCTGGTCCTGTCTGGAACTCTGGCAGTCAGAAGCATTACCAATGTCCCTCATGTCACACTAACATGAAGGCAATAGAGCAAAGATAGCTGCAAGGGATGGTAGAGATAGGGTGAATATTTGCTGTGCTGTGGATCCACCTGCAGTCCTAAAACACAAAATAGCAATCAATTCTTCCCTTGCTTATGAAAGGGGGCACAGAAGTTAGCTGAAGGAGGGACCGTGCAAACCAGAAGGGAAACCTGAAGCAGATCATGGAACTTTAGAGGGAGTAACAAATTTTGTTCCACCTTTGTGCCTCTGTATCTTCATTATTATGTATCACCTGCCTGAAGGGGACACATGAGACAAGATGTGGCAAATAGAAATCTCAAAATATGCTAGCATAAAACAGAAATAGATAAGATTGGAATAGACATTATCTTCCAACATTTGTGTGAAGCCTATTCAGAATTTAGTAAAAACCCTGGAAAGGGAAGGTGAAGACTGAGCTTGGGGAGAGAGAGTGACAGAACTTAAAATGTGAATTGACTAAGAAAACAATATTTAATGAATCTACTTGTAAATTACTATTTGACATTTTTTATAACAGGTACGATGGAGGCTTGGAAACAGCAATTAACCTGAGTTACATAAGACAAAGGAAGTTATACTGTATAGACTTGAGATTGGGGCCATTAAATTTTTAACCTGCCATGTGTCCAACAATGTCCATCTCAGTTTTTAGAATTTTGTACTTGATCTCAATGGTTGCTCTGGAAGCTATGTCTCACAGGCTGCAATAAAACGTCTAACTGAGGTTTCCCATATAGAGCCAATGTTTACTTGTGCCATCTTAATTCAGAAAAAGCTGTGCAAGATGGACTCTGTAATTGAACAATTTAGACAAAGTCTTTCTCTTTGTTGATACGTTTGCAATGTCCTGTAATTTTGGTTCCTACCATTGCAAAGAAATTCCCTAGCACTTAGCCATTTAAATTTTGGAGAAAGTTAATTAAGCAATAATTTTCCTGTGGTGGTGTTTGTGGTCACGTCAAATGAATCAGTTGCTAGCGTGGCAGTAAAGGTTGCATCCAAACTGAGCCTGGTTTACAATAATGGAAGCAGATGGTTTACCGAGTTAGAAATGAGAACTGATTATTGATTTGCTATCCTTGTAACGACATCAGTGGAGAGTGATAATGGACTCTACCACTTGTAACAGAGTAAATAGCCATTTTTATATTACTTGCTTTCTTGCAAATTGGCTACTAGCAGTGAGAGTAAAATATATGGCTGCCTCATATCTCGAAGCACTAAACAAATTGCACTAGAGGAATGCAATGAAGCACAGTAGAACATTTGCTGATATTTATAACTTGAGCTCAGGCTGAAAACGCCACATTATAAAGTTCACAATTCTCCCCGTTTATTTTCCACAGTCATTTGGGTATTAATTCCTCCATTTTTAGCTGGTGCAGTTATTTTTGAACAATGCATAATTGTTTTTTACCTCTCAACACTGAAAAAGTTCACAATTCTCCCCGTTTATTTTCCACAGTCATTTGGGTATTAATTCCTCAATTTTTAGCTGGTGCAGTTATTTTTGAACAATGCATAATTGTTTTTTACCTCTCAACACTGAGGAAGTACTCAGGGGCGCTTATCAATTTGTCATTTCCATGACAATATATAAGCTATTTTCTGGGCTTGCATTTCTTGATAAAGGGAAAAAGGTCTACAGCAAAATAATAGAATGGAGCATCAAGATACAGGAATGTAACTTTAAAATGATTCTTAAAGAAAGACTGCTGATTTTGAAGCAAAACTTGGCTTTTTTCTTTGTGTCTCTTCTTTAATCATGGTTTTCCCTCACCCCTGCCTTTCATGCAGTTGGCATTCTGTTAGGAGATGCTGGTTAGATATACTCATCTCTGAGTCACTCTTGCAACAACATTTTTCTCTCTTCCTGTTGGAGGTGCTCTGAGTCTGCATACATTTTGCTGTTGATTCTATTTGTAAGCTGGATGATTTTGTGTGATACTGGACTACACAGTCCACTTGTGCCAAGACAAACAGGTGTTTTCATAGTTGGCATCCACAACTAAAACAGCTAGGAAGTTTATTTTTGGATTTTGGAAATTTTAGCCTCTAACCAGGGGCATTGATTTCTATCTAGAAATTAATTTATTTCCCAGTAGCTGTATCACTGTTCAGAACAGGATGTCCAAAAGTAGTTATACCAACTGGAGGTCCACTTTATATTCTCACACAGAATCCATGTTGTTGGAGAGAGTAAACACATACCCTTTCCTCTTTATCCCTCTTGAAGGTCATTGAATAAATGAATGGGAGTTGAATATGAAGAGAGGAATCTAAAGGCCATACGCAGGGATTAAGGAATAAGAGTTTTACTCTAAATAAAATTCTGAATCTTATTCAGAGTAAGCGTTTTCTTGCTCTGATCTGTTGATGGTAGCTTTCTGAATTCTTTTATAGCAAAGGATTCTAAGGGTACATCAAGACTCAGGCGGGAAAGCCGTACCACATTGAATGATGATATCTGCCTACTGTAATTCATGGCATAGCATGAATTACATGGTTCCCACCCATGACACATGAGGATCTCTTACATTTGTCTGACGTTTCACAGCTATTGGAGCATTTTCAAATATTGTATATTATCTAATCAGCATTTTGAATAGAAATCATATCCTTTCTATTCCAATATAGCACCTCAAGAATGAGGCTTAGAATACAATATCAAATTGGATATGGATATTGCTTAGTGATTTAGAGATTCTTTACATTTCTTGTAACAATATATGCGAATACATTCAGGCTTTTAAATTGTTCATAAACTTATCATAAGTGGTTTGTTTACAGAGGTCCAAACCCCTCAGGCAATCCTGAACTAGAAAAATTCACTGCAATTTCAGGTTTATTCTAATGTTTGGTTTTCATAAAGTCCTCTCTCTCTCCCACTCAGAAAATAAAGAAACATTGAAGAATTAATTTGCAGGTGCAAGTAGGAGAAGAAGGAAAAGAGCTCGGCAATGGTGAGACAGTAGGATTGTTCCATCCATTCCATCAATTTAGCCATTGACCTAAGAATGAACAAACTGAAGAAAAAATAATCTCTTGGCTGAGAACCATTGAGAAATCCATTTCCTGTGTTGTTGTCTTTACCTTATTTCATCTAATTTCTCTGAGACATGTGAGAAACTTTATAATAATTTGCCCTACAGGGTTGGAAACTAGACCCTGAAAGATTAAGGATATTGTTGGAATCTCATAGCTAACTGGGGCTTGAGAAATTCCATACAATCTAGACATTAGGAATATAGACCTTGGGAATGATTCACACCCCAGATTCAAATCCTGTGTTCAATTCTTTGTTTGACTGATGATGGGCAGTTGTTAACCTATCTGAGCCAATTTCCTTTCTCTCACCTGAAAGTTGTTTACAGATGCTGATCATTTTGGCCTGGTTAGACTTCTTTGTAAAGACTCAGGAACAGTCCATCTGTCCTAAATATATGTGTTGGTATTCTGTGCTTATGGCCATAGCTGACATAATTGTATAAGAAGCATTTCCAAAAATGGATGTCTGAAGAAGGCACTAGAGGGCACCTGACAGCAGAGACCATCCAAGGGAGGGACATAGGAGAGTGCTCCATCCCAGAATAAGCAATAAGAAGATGCTTTGTCTATAGATCATTTACAAATTGTAATAAAGCTGACTAAAAGTACTTTTTATAAGTGCAATGTACCAGCCATCCTAACAAAGTCAAAGTCGACAATAAAATAGTCCTTTCCACCAGGGCAAATTGCTCCCACCAAATCCCCAAATCTACCTTTGGTACACCACCCACCCAACAGGATTTATATTTATATCCCTTGTGGGTATTCTTTGGATTGTGTGTATTAACACTGCACAAGCAACATATGAAGAATATTAAAACAGAGATTATATTTATTGCCACTACTGTTATTGTCTGCTTCTCTAAATTCATTGGAAAAGAGGACTCCAGGCTCAGTAAGGGCAAGTCTTGGAACATGGTGGAGAGACACACAAAAGTTCAGGTAGATTTTGTATCTGAATAACCTAGAATTATCAAGTTGAGATGAAAGATTACTGTTCTTTTGCCTAATATGGTAACAGATGGTAGTGGGATCAAACTTTTAGTCAGAAGGAAAAAAAGGACACATCATATACATGGGAAAAACAATAAGAATGATAGCTGACCACCTATCAGAAACAATGTAAAACAGAAGAAAATATGAAATGACATACTTAAAGTGCTAACAAACAAAACTGTAAACCTAGAATTCTTCATTCAGCAACATACACTGCAAATTGTTCAGGGAAATAAAAGTCATTTAAACAGTTCTTGCAGCTATTTTGTAGGTTGGCATTGTGTGTGCATGTTTATTCTTTAAGTTAAAGATAAGTGAAACCAGATAAGAACTCAGATCTACACAAAGATATGTATATAAAGGTAAATTTAAGACGTATATAATGTATAAATTTATATAAATGTGTATAGAATATTGGCCAAATAGATCAAAATTCATGATATAAAACAAGTTTTAATAAATGTAAAAGGACTGAAATAAACAAAGAATTAGAAATAAATATCAGAAGGACATATAAAAATTTCTCTAAATACAAGGAAATTAAGCAACACACTTCTCAATAATCCATAATTCCAAGAAAAAGTTATGAAGTTATT
>NW_007738573.1:43391-45693 GCF_000696425.1 Galeopterus variegatus | reverse complement strand
AATAATCCATAATTCCAAGAAAAAGTTATGAAGTTATTTTTACCTGAATTGTAATGAAAATATAACATATAAAAATTTCTAAGATGGCAGTAGGCATGAATAGGCAGAGCACAGAGGATTTTTTTTTTGTGTAGTAGACCTACTCTGTGTGATACTATAATAGTAGATACATGTTACTATACATTTGCCTAAACACCCAGACTTTACAACAGCAAGAGTTAACCCCAGTGTAAACTGTGGACTTTGGTTGGTAATGATTTGTTATGTAGGTTCACCAGCTGTAACAAATGTACCCCTCTGGTGAGGGATGTTGATAATGGGGGAGGCTATGCATGAGTGGAGACGGGGGGTATATGGGAAATCTCTGTAACTTCTGCCTAATTAGCTGTAAACCTAAAACTGCTCAAGAAAATAGAGTCTCCTAAAACAAAATTTGTAAGATGAGGCTAGTGCAGCGTTTAAAGAGAAATCCATAGCTCTAAAGAGTAATTATAATAGGAGGATTTAAAATGAGTGATCCCAATTCTCATTGCACATGGAGAAGTTAGCAACACATGAGCAATATAAATCCAAAGCAAGGTGACATTATGGAATAATAAGGATGACAACAGAAATCTTTGAAAGTGCACAACCAATAAAAATAAAATAAATAAGATGGTTCTTTAAATGATTAATAAAAATTGTAAAATCCCTAACTTGATATTTTAAGAAAAAAAAAGACAATATAAATTACCAATACAAGTAAGAAATAGTCATACTACTAAAAATTCAAAAGATATTTAAAAGGTAATAGGAAAATATTATGAGCAATTTATGTCAATAATTTTGACAACATAAATAAAATTAAGACATTTCTTAAAAGGTCATAAGTTAGAAAACTAACAGAAGAAGAAGCAGAAATCAAAATTATGAACTTTCTTGAAAACGACAACTCCATTTGCAGGTGTCTTCATTATAAATCCTATGAAATACTTAAGAAGTAAATTTAAGGAGTGAATAGTATCAACTTTTACAAACATTTTTGGAAAATAAAGGTTGAGGGAACATTTTTCAACTCATTTTATTTGGCTGGCATAACCCAAACTTGACAAAATGTGTTAGCCATTCACTGTTAAAAAAAAAAAAAAAAAAAAGAATCAGCAAGGTCCTCAAACTGATAAAAAGCTTTGACTATGAAAAATCTTTAGGTAACATTGTACTAAACAGTGAGAGATAATATATTCCCTCTAAAATTAGGAACAAGGCAAAATGCTCTACTCTTACCACTTCTATTCAGAATAATACTGAATAGAAGTTAGTTGGAGGCCCTAGACAGCACAACACAAGAAAAAGAAATAAAGTAAACCAGACTGGAAAGAAAGCTATATATGTATATATATATTTTTTTTCCTTTTTGTCTTTTTTCGTGACCGGTAACGGGATCGCAACCCTCGGTGTTGCGCCCGCACTGCACTCAACCAGTGAGCGGACCGGTCTCTATATGGGATCCAAACCCTCGGCGGGAGCACCACCACACTCCCAAGTGCCACACTCTACCGAGTGCTCCACTGGGCCGGCCCAAAAGCTATATATATATATATATATATATTTTTTGTCTTTTTTTGTTTCCGGCAACGGATTGCAACCCTCAGTGTCGCGCCCGTACCGGACCGGGACCGGCAACGGGATCGCAACCCTCGGTGTTGCTCCCGCACCTCGCTCAGCCAGTGAGTTGGAACCGGTCTGTATGTGGGATCCGAACCCTTGGCGGGAGTGCCACCACACGCCCAAGTGGCGCACTGTAGCAGTGCGCCACTGGGCTGGCCCAAAGCTATATTTTTAAAATAGATAAAATATCATTTTTGAATAAAATCCTAACTTTATATATAAAATCCTATTTTGCATATAAAACAAAATAAAACAAAAACTCTACTGAGCTAATGAACAAATTTCACAATATTGCAGGAGATAGGACTGCCTTTATGGGCATGCAACCTATGCCAATGCATAGGGTCTTATGCTCAGGAGTGCCCTGAAATGACTTAATGCTCTGTTGTCACTATCTTGAAATTTGAAAAAATAGCTGTATATTTTTATTTTGTACTGGGCTCTGCAAATTATGTTGCAGATCCTGGTAGGAGACAGGGTTAATATATGAAATCCATTGTATGACTACATACCACCAAGAAAAAATCGGAAAATTAAATTTCAAAAACTGCAATAGATTCAAAACACATAAATGACTTAAGAATAAGATTTTTAAAATATACATGAGATACTGAAAATAGAAAACTTTGTGAATTAAATAGAACCTAAATAAATG
>NW_007738573.1:42278-42984 GCF_000696425.1 Galeopterus variegatus | reverse complement strand
ATATTTACATACATATATCTGATAAATTACCTATATTGCAAATAAATAAACTCCTGTAATTCGATAATAAAAAGACAAACAACCCAATAAAAATGTGAAGAATACTTAAGCAGTTACTTTACAAAGGAAGATATATAAATGGCCATTGAAAAAATGGAAAAGTGCTTAGTATCATTAGTCATCAGGGAAATGAAAATTAAAACCACAGTGAAATATCATTACATACCAAGCAGAATGGCTAAAGTAAAAAAGGCAGAAAACAACAGATATTGACAAGCATGAGAGCAACCAAAACTTGCATATATATCACTGGTGGGAGTGTAAAATTATCCATCTTTAGTAATCAGTCTCACAGTTTTTCATAAAGATAAGCATACACCTAAGACCCAGTAATTCATCTTCTAGAAATGTTCCCAAGAGAAATGAAAACATATGTCCACATAAAAGTCAGACAAGAACGCTAATAGCAGTTTTATTCATAACTGACAAAAACTGGAAGACACCCAAGTGTCTAGGAACAAAATATGGGTAAAAAAATTTTGGGGTGTATTCATAAAAATTGAATCCTACATAGCAATAGAAAGAAATGTACTATTGTTACATGGACCAGCCTGGATGAACCTCAAAAATCCTATATTGAACAAAATAAGCCAGACACAGCAAAAGCCATTTACTATTATTCCAATTACATGAAGTTTTAGAAAAG
>NW_007738573.1:39589-40732 GCF_000696425.1 Galeopterus variegatus | reverse complement strand
TACTGTTTGTCTGCTTTCTAATAAAATGAAATGTTATTTTACACTAGACCTTGCACCCAAGTGGATTAGATCCAAATACCAGGATGTGTCTACTTTCATGCTAGTTCAGAGGACCATACATAAGCAGGTAGTCCATGATTCTTCTTTAGAGAGTCTAGTTGCTTGGCCAATCTTATACCTCTCTTAGGAATTTAGAATTGGCTACACTCAGAGAGCTAGACACCATTTGTTTGCTGGAGCTGAACTTTTCCTGGAGCAGATTTTGATCAAGGTATCCACTAAAGACCAAGCTAAAATTATGAGGAAGACAGTTGAAAGACTGAACATGATGGAGCAGAAGCACAAAGAAAAAGAGACACATCCTGAATTGAAGCTTACACAACATTTAGATGATGATAATCATAGGTACCATCTATTGTGCCATTACTTTACGCAAGATGTTGTTATATGCGAAAGGTCCTCAAAAAGATTATGGAAACATTTGTATTATATTTTAACTCCACTTTTCCATGATCTTTTTGAAATACACTTGTATAATCTTATTAAATCATTACAATATCATAAACAGAGAAAGTTTGGTTAGTCAAGATTCAGACAGGAAAGCAGAGGTATTATAGAAATTAAGGGATTAAGACATTTATTATATGAATTAGACCTTACATAAATATTGGAGGAGGTTGGAAAGTGAAAGCCTGGAATGGGAGAGAGAGATTGGACATCAGAGAAACATCACTAATCAGTCAGCCTAAACTACAGGTACAAATGGACAAATCAGAGCTTGCAAATAAATGGAAGAAGCGAAGCATATCTGGCCACTGAATTGGGGGTGGGAAGAAGTGACTGCATGGGAAACTGTTATCTGTGTGTTTCTACTGCTCTTGTGAGTCCATAGCCAAGCACCTGGTTGCAGGCCTGGTGGCACTGTTGTTTATAAGAGTCAAGAATTAGTAAGATGAGTGAGATGTGGAATGGAAGACAGACAGGAGAAGTTGAAACCTACCAGGCATAGCCACATTCATCATCAGCATGTCTCATAATGGTGATCTTCAGAAAGTAATGACTTCTGCTTCACTTCACCTTCCTAATCCTGATCAAGTTCCTCTTTTGGCCCACTCTCATCTGTAACCATATAGTGAAGGGGAT
>NW_007738573.1:36289-38537 GCF_000696425.1 Galeopterus variegatus | reverse complement strand
GCGGGAAGTGTCGGTGGTGGGCCATAATAATCATATACATTGTATATTGACAAAATAAAAACTTAAAAAAAAAAAATATAATCTACAAAGAAAAATGAAGCCTTGTTATTATTGTATCATCTTATTTATAATGGTCTCCTCTTGAAAACATTGAAAGGGTAAGCTTGTTGTTAGGTCCACATACCCCCAACCCTGTTCACCTCCACCCTCACCCTAATGAAAGCTTCGTGCTGGGCTACTTCTGAAAATCCTCTGAAAACATACTGCTGTCTTGGTGCTATGCCTCAGCACCTTGTGCAGAGGAAGATTTCAGGGTGGTTATCTCTCCAGTTCCCCAATCCTTTAAGGAAGCTGTATTTCTAATCTGTGGCATGAGGACCTTTTGCTTTCCCTGTTAGATTAAATCACAGGCCTTCTTATCAGTGTGGAGCGAAGAGAAGGCTTGCAAATTGAATATAGGCTTTACCTGTGAGCAGCATGAAAAATCAACTGAAAGTAGTGCATCATTGAAAATAACACTTGTTGGTGCAGGTGTTTCTCTAACTGTGGCTCATACCAGCATTCAGAATGCAATTATGCCTTCTCCAAGTTAAGAATTTAGCAACATTTCAGCTTTGAAGAACTCACAGGAAAGTAATTTATGCTGAAATCTTTGCTGTGGTTAAAAAACTAAAAGAGGGAAATGGGTGGGATATTGAATCATCGCACANAACTCACAGGAAAGTAATTTATGCTGAAATCTTTGCTGTGGTTAAAAAACTAAAAGAGGGAAATGGGTGGGATATTGAATCATCGCACACAACCAAGGACTTTTTTATCTGGTCTGGGCTATTTTTCCCCTAAAAAGTTGATGAGGTCTTAATAAAAATAATACCCAAGACAAGTATCCACACCGTGTGATCTCTACTAACGATTTGTACTCCCATGCACACTGCACCATGCAGGGTAAGTGGCATGATGTAGTAAAAAGAATGTGGGCTTTTTTAGCCAGTTAGACTTGAATTCCTACCTCCACATTTCTTTTCTGGGTAAGGTTAAGAATAATCTAACTTTTGCTTTTCTTTTGGAAAATATTGCCTATCTCAGTTTCTCTTTTTATCTTTTGAAACATATGTAAATTAACCAGCTTATATTCTGATAAAGAGTAAGGGCCAAGTATATCTTTGCCTCTCTCTTTTCTTTCCTTTCTCCTGAAAAGCTGTATAGAGAGACCATCTTCATGAACTGGTAATTGACTTGTGCTTTATAATTCCGCAGAAACCTGTAGAAAGTTTCTTAAGTACACTTTTGTACCTCAGCCTCAGGATCCCTCAAGACAAAGTCAATCTAGGCTTACAATAGTAAGGGCTCCTGTAGCTATACCCAAGTGTGATTATATTGAATGCAGACCAAAGACAGAGCAGATTGTGCTAATCACAATATATGCTCCGCTCCCGTAAGCAAGTAAATTGGTGCTGGTCAGAAGTATTTTCAGCAGCCCCAGGACTCCTAAAAGAAGTGGATTATCAAGAGTTCTCTGAAGATAAAGAGGAGTCAGGTGTTGGGCACCTGAGCTGATTACATAAAAATACCACCTGAGGCTAAATCAAGTGTTTTCTGATTAGCAGTCAGTGCAACAACTCTAATTAATAAACTGATGATCAGAGGAAATGGGAGCTGTTGGAGAGGGGCAAAGGCCCTTGTTTGGTCCTAGGGCCATTCTGAGGCCTGCTACTGTTCAGGCATCTTTGTCTGGATGATGTGGTTTCCATAGCACTGGAAGAAAGTTCAGCAGAAACAGAAATGCCCCTGAGATCCATACAAATTGTGGGGATTGGTCAGTCCATAACTCAAAAGCCCTATTGGGCTTGGGAAGGCTTAAAAGGAGGATAGTCAAGTAATTTGGGGTGGTCAGCTTAAGGAGAGAAGGACTAGAGTGGACAGCTTCGTACTCAGCTTAAGGAGTGAAGGACCACAGTGGACATCTCTCATGTACTGCACTGATTTGTCCTGCATTACAGTCCTGTGGAGTTAACAAGTCTCTTTTTCAGCACCTTCTGTTTTCTGCTTTATGATTGTGGGACTTGGAGCCTGCACACCACATTTCTGCAGGAGAGATACTGCAAGGCTGGAGGAAGAGTAGACTTGCCACTTTCCATTTATTTCATGTGGTGTTCCTTTCTGCTTCCTGTTCCTGTGATCGCCACCCCATCAGTGCTTTTTCACCCTCACAGCAGCAGTTGCTTCTCATAGGAGCTACTGAATCTAA
>NW_007738573.1:33623-35346 GCF_000696425.1 Galeopterus variegatus | reverse complement strand
CCATCAGTGCTTTTTCACCCTCACAGCAGCAGTTGCTTCTCATAGGAGCTACTGAATCTAATTAGCAGTTGTTCCAACACTCACAGAAACAGCCTCAGCAAGGTCTCTCGAAGATATCCATACCAGATATCTGGCCTTCCATCCCAACCTCTTGCCTCTGTTCCCCAGTCCAATCAGGATAGCTGCTTCCTGCAGTTGTTACCTTATAATTATCTTTTTACCTTTTTAGTCACCTAGTTAACATATCTATTTAGCAATCCTTTATAGTAAATTATTTCCATTAAAATTGCCAGTGTGATTTATATCTCTCTTCACAGCTATAGAAATTGGTACCCCAAAACAGATCATCCAAGACCAGACTTGCTGATTGGTTTGGAAATGTCCTTGAGTTTCAATGCAGAGCTGAGCTCCTTGCCAATGGAAAATGGGATGCTGTAATGCATGGCATCCAGTGGCATCACAATTAACCAAATTGTCACCAGTGTAAGTGGTGACAATATGCCTACTTAATATTACTGCCTCCTGATGGTACTTTAAATAATAGAGTTCATTTCTGGGGTGTCTTGGTGTAGGGAAAGTGAAAGTAAATGGCCAGGGTCCCTCAGATGTTCAGAATCTTGCCAAGTGTTTGATGTAAATATAACTGTTCACATGTACCCAGTGTTCCTTGGTTATTGTCTGATGTAATTGAGACCTGCACCCAGGTGTTCTTTGTTTTTCTGACTCCACTCAGGTGCTCCTGGGATATTGGACATAAGTATAAAGTATGAGTGGCTCTGAGCCACAGGGACCCCTGCCCCTGGAATGCCCCTGGTGGGGGGCCAATGGGGAGGCCACTACTGATGCTGGAGGCTATTGCTGCAAGCTGCTGCTGCCAGGGCCCCTGGGATGCTCTGGTAGGCCACCGCAGCTCCTGCTGCGGCTGGAGGCTGCTGGAGGTTGCTGTAAGCTGCTGCAGCTGCTGCTGAGGAAGCTGAGGACTGAGCTCACTTTAGAATAAACCTGTCAACTCGCCAATAGATCCCAGGATCTTTCCCAATTACCTAGAGTTCTGTGACCCTGCCTGGCATATGAGGGGTCTGTGACCCAGTCTTTACAACAGGTTTGAAGGGTCTGTGAGCCCTAGCTCGACACTTGGGTAGAAAATTCTGTCTATGGCTTTCCTTGTATATTACAGTAAAATCCAAACTTCTTCCCATGGTCTTTACTTCTCCACAGTATTGGTCCCTTTCCAATGTCATCTCCCCATCTCCCTATTGTTTACAAACTTCCAGTCTTCCTCTGACCCTCAAAAGAAAAGACTCTGCCCCACCTAAGAGCCTTTGCCTTAATGGTTCCTTCCAGTTGGAATGCTCTTCACCCAGATCTTTGTATGGCTGGTTTCTGCTCATTATTTAGGATGTAGCTCAAATGCCACTTTATTAAAAAGTCCTTCTCTGACTAGAAAAATATTATGCCTATCTGAAAAAGGTGGTTAGTATCTTTATACTTGAATATCACTCAAATTAACTGAGGAAAAAAAAATTAATCATATTTCAAATGGATTACATTCAAGGAAACACACAATTGTATATTATTGTTTAAGTAATCAAAACTCAGCTACTTAGTTTCAGAAGTGTCCTTTTACTTTATTTAGCTGCCTATGGAAATATACGTTTTGGGGGGGGGGCTGGGGACTCAAGGAACTAATAAGTAGTCACTATGAAATCAACCACACCAATAA
>NW_007738573.1:31205-33225 GCF_000696425.1 Galeopterus variegatus | reverse complement strand
CGTTCCCTAAACAATACAGTATAACAACTATTTATATAGCATTTACATTTATTAGGTATTATAAATAATCTAGAGATGATTTAAAGTATAAGTATACAGGAAGACACAAATAGGTTATATGCAAATACTATGCCACTTTCTATAAGGGACTTGAGCCTGTCAAATCTTGGCATCCATGGGAGTGTCCTGGAACCAATCCCCCACAGATACTGAGGGACAAGTGTAATTAAATAACACATAAGAAAATATGGAAAAACTAGGTATTTGAACAGGCATTTGAAAGGGGCCTTTAAAACAGTAAGTTGTTAAAAAAAAATACTTGGAATTAGCTACCCCTTTTCATAACAGGACAAATATGGAAAAATAGATGAACTTGTGGATGCCCTGTTAATATTAATGAGAAGAAATTTGCCCATTACTGGATTGTATTAACAAGAACGAAGATAAAATTTTAAGGTGGAGTGTCTCCTTACCTCTTGGTCTGGCAGCTCTGACAACCTCTAGAAGCCCTCAGTGCTCTGAGAAGTCCCTGGCAACCATTCTAGGTGTTCATCACACACAGATATCACAATGGTTGAGAGCACTTGGAATTCTGCAATGAACACAGCTGGAGAAAGCTGGAAGCAACAAAAGCAGGGAGAAACAAGGAAAGGTCGGCAATTAGAAAAGAAAAACACAGCTTTCTTGGCAGGTAGTAGTCAAATACTACATGGTAAGAGATCCCTGCTCACTCACTAAGCCCAGCTGTTCAGCCAGGCACCCTTTCATTCTGCCAGAAAGCAAGAACGGAATTCATGGTGAGAAATGTTTTTCCTCAATTCTGGAAGATGTTTAGGGCATGAGACTTTGGTTTGCTTTTCCCGCAACTCCTAAGATTCAGCTGAGTTTACCTCAGAGACATGTTACATAAACATAGATGTTAAATTTCCTGGACACAATGTCATTTTATTTACATTGGAAGTATAGATCATCTCAGTAATGTGTATTAAAATGCATATAGAACATTAAAAAGTCTGACCTAACCACTCCACTGGTCACTCCCCACCACCACACACATATACATTTTCTAGGCTTTATAATTAAATGATCTCGATTCGACCCAGTCCTCTCCATAGTGTGCTTGGAAACCTGGTGATAAGCCAGTTATTTCTTCATATGAATATGGAACAGATTTAAACCAAAGTCTTCATTCTAGATAGTCTGATTAAATTGGATTAGGATCAGATTAAAATATTCACTTCTGAGAGAAAACTCCCCTGAGCAAAAAGAGACAGCAGATATATTAAGTATTCATAAAGAGAGATTTATATCTCTATTAGGCTCATTTCTTGCTTACAATATTCTATCATACCAAACATGTAAAAAACATTTTTAAAAGAGGAAACATCCATGGAAAAAGCACAGAGGAAAAATAAGCGTAAGAATGATTTCAATGGTCTCAAATAGACTACCTATGAATTGTGTTTTTTCTTTGCTCTACAAAGCTGGTATACTTGAGATTTCAATGTGACTAGAGACTTGAAAATTTAGAAACACCGAAGTCATCTAAATGTTTTTCTGAGTTTGCAGGATGGACTTTCTTAATCATATATAAAGGAATGCCAAATCAGATACTTTAGTTCACAACCCAAACAGTAGACCCCTCTATTTAGATTAATATATTTTTAGCTAATCAAATTGCTTGAATTATAATTAAACAAAACTCCACCTTGTTCTTGAATGATTTATGATAGTTAAAATAATGCATACAACCTAGTAAATGCAGGAACTTTAAAATAGAGAAGAGAAATAAAGCAGAAGGAAACGGAGGGTAGAAAATTAAGATGGGATCAAAAATAAATTTAATACAGTAATGGTTTGCTTTCTTACTTGCATCTTTCTGGCAACCAACGGACATAGAGAAACATTATTGTTCACATGGTTGACAGTGGTCAAAAATGGAATATGAACCAGTGACTCCAGAATAGTAACTTTCATCTGGTATCCAAAAAAGACACATTTTTTCCATAGTTTTTTTTTT
>NW_007738573.1:28520-30646 GCF_000696425.1 Galeopterus variegatus | reverse complement strand
TATCCAAAAAAGACACATTTTTTCCATAGTTTTTTTTTTTAAAGAAAGTATCCCTGTAACATAATGAGCAACATCTATTCTAATGATAGAGTAAGTTTAAAAAAATTGTCTCACACAGGCCTCTCAGTGTAGGCTGGCAGCCATTATGCCAGTTATAAACACATCAAAGCACTTATAATCAACCCAAGAGAACCTGGGGTTGAGTAATATAAGCAGCAAAAGAATGAGATTCTGAGGATCTATTGCAGAACAGAGGTAGACAATATTTGCACATAATTTAGATCAGTGGTTCTTGCTCTTACTGCAACTTAGAAACATGAGGTGCTTGAAAAAAATTCTAATGAGCATATGTCATCCAGATAAATTAAATCATAACCTCTGTGAGAAAATCCCACAAAAAGGTAATATTAAAAAATCTGCTTAGATCAGTCTAATGTGTTTCCAACAATGATCGAGAAGAATGAATGAACTGCATAGCATTTGGTCAGTCAGTGCCCCATAAATAGTGTTTTTTGACATATTCTGGAAATTGAGCCATAATAGGTCTAAGATTTTACTCTATGAAAAGTACTAAAAGCATACTTATTTATATTGCAAGATACAAGAAGAGCCATGTGCTACAATTATTAACACTACTGAGGGTAGAGTTAATGTTCTCATCTAAAACTTGATGATCATGACAAGCAAGCTACCTGCACAGAGATACAACTCTTCTATACAAAGGGGACACTTATGGACAAAACTAAACTTTTCTTCAGGAAGGGAAGAGTGATAAATACTAATGGGTGAACAGCTGCTGTTTTCCCTCACATTAGGAGAGCTCTTTCTTATTCAGAAAGCACTTGCATATACATAATATCAATTGAGACTTACAAGAGCATTTTGAAGTATAGTAGTTATATTATCATTTCCATTATATCAATTATCTTTCTGAGTTCCAAGAAGTGAAGAAATTTGCCTAAGGTCACATAACTAGGGACAATCCAAGAACTAGAATCCACTTCTGCTGACAACTAGTCCGGTACCATTTGAAACATCTACTCACCCCTCTAACTTCAAACCTCCAAATCGTGCTCGGCTGGATGAATACCTCTGAGAACAGTAAAGAAGAGGAAAACAAATGCCCTTTGATTCCATATCCTCCTTCAGCTACTGTCCCATTATTCTACTCCTTTGTTATATAGAAGTTCATAACAAATAGATCCATATTATTTGTCTGTACTTCCTCATTTCTCATTCTGTATTCATTGTAATCTAGTCAGGCTTTAGTCCCCAATATTACACTGAAAAGATCTGGAAAAGTCACTGTGGTAGCTAGCCTCTAGAACAGTCCCCCACGATCTGTACATTCTGCTGTTGTTTATCTCTATGTCCTCTTCTGCATTGTACCTAGGCCGGTTAGTGTGGCTGGTGGAAGTGATAGCATGTCACTTCTGAGACTGGGTTATAAAGATTGCAGCTTTCATGTTGGGAGTGTGTGCTCTCTTTTCCTCTCTTGGATCACTAACTCTGAGAGAAGGAAGCTGCTCCCTTGTGAGATCACACAGGCAGCTTATGTAAAGCTACTCGTATGGTGAAGAATTGAGGATTCAGTTCCACAGGTAGGAAGGAACTAAAGCCTGTCAATGGTTACATCAGTGCGCATGATACCAGACCCTCGGAGAACCTTCAAATGATTGCAGCCCCAATATCTAAACTGCAACCTCATGAGAGATCCTGAGCCTGAATTACCCAGCTGAGCCTCCCCCAGATTCCTGACCCTCAGAAATTGTGGAAAATAATAAATGCTTGCTGTTTTAAGCCACTAGGTTTGAGGTACTTTGTCATGCAGCAACAGATAACCAATTCAATCACCAACATCTTCAACCTTGCCAAATGCAATGATCATTTGTCTTCAACAATATGTTAGATAGCTGAACACTTTTTACTTGAAATGCTGTATTAGTCCATTTCTGTGGCTTATAAAAAAATACTTGGAACTAGGTGACTTATAAGAAAGTGAAATTTATTGCTTTCAGAGGCTGGAACTCCAAAGTCCAGGGAACATATCCAGGTGAAGGTTTTCTGTGGTGATGACTTCAGTGATGGCAGGGTATCACATTGCAAAATGGTGGCACGGAGAGAGG
>NW_007738573.1:11180-27596 GCF_000696425.1 Galeopterus variegatus | reverse complement strand
TAAGGAAATAGTATTCTGCAGAACATAATTGGGGAAAGGCTGTCCTAGACAAAAGAATTCCATCTCAGTGAAACTTGCTTTGAAAGGGCCCAGGATTGTAAGATCAGGGGAGATCCTAATTGAGTCTACTTAGTAGACTCTGCTTTCTGCTTTTTAATTTCTTGGATGACTGGTCTGCTGATAGTATCCCAAGTTTACAGAGAAAAAAATATCCCTGCTTCACTTGCCACTGCAGAAACAAAATGAGTAATCTTGAACAATAATTTCGGAAACAGATGCGTAAAAGATTATTTCAAGTACTGACATGTACTATGAAGAGGATAAAATAGGAAACCAGAATCATGAGAAGGGAGAAGTACTTTATCTAGGGTCACCAGCTATGGTCTCTCAGAGAAGATCACTTTGGAGTTGAGACTTAAATGGTGAAAAGAAGCATCCATGAGAACAGATAAATGTTCCAGGAAGAAAGAATGGCCAAGACAGAGGCCCTGAGTCAGGAAGAAGCTTGGCATGTTAGAGGGGGAGAAACAACGGTCCACATGGTGGAAGCATTGCAAACCGGTGGAGAGGACAATAAGACAAGGTCTAAGAAATAGGTCGGGTCAGACCATGTGGAACATGGTAGGTCCTGGGAAGGAGGTGGTCACAGTGAGAAATCACTGGAGGGTTGTAGGTAGGAACAACTGTAGTCCTATTCCTGCATCAGGAAGATCCCACGGGCTGATGTGTGGTAGCTGAACTAGAAAAAGAGCAACGGTGAGGGTTGGCAGTCCCTTGAAAGACTAGATCAAGGAGTAGATTTAAAGAGTAGATCAAGGAAGAGATGGTGGTACTTGGATTCGGTGTGGAGCAATGACTTGTGAAACATTACGGAATTGGAGATGATAGGTCTTTCTGATGGATTAAACAAGTGAGGATAGGAAAGGGGTTGATTGAGCAACAGGATGGATAGTGATGACATTTACTGAGATGGGAAAGACACAGGATGGAGAGTGGAGTTAGGAGAATAAATGGTTCTGCTTTAGCTGTGCTAAGTTTCAGACGTCTGACTGACAGCCAAGTGGCAATGTCAAATAGACATTTGATTATATGAGATGGCACTGAGGGCTGGAGAAAGAAATTTGAGAACTCTCGGCATGTCTAGATGATATTAAAAACCAAAGGACTAGACGTGATGCCTTGAAGAGTGAATATGGGTGGAGAAGGGAAGCCAGAAAGCATAGAGGAGTCTAGGAAAGGAACGTGAATAAAAAGAAATGAGTGGATGATGAGACAGGGGGAAATCCAGGAGACTGTGATATAGAAGCTTCGAGGAGGTGTTTCAAGAGGGAGGAATTGGTCAAGATGCCCAATGCTGTCAAAAGTTCAAATAAAATGAGAACTGAGAAGTAACTTATCTTGGGCAAAATGGAAGTCACTGGTGACCTTGATTGTGGTGTGGGAGGAAATCCCATCAGAGGGGGCTGAGGAGAGGAAGGGAGTTGAGGAAATGGAGACAGAGAATACTCACAACTCTTCCAAAGAGTTCTTCTGTGTGTGGTAGATGAACTAGAAAAAGGGCCAGAGTGAGGGGTGGCAGAGACATGGGCTGTCCCTAGAAGGGGACCCACGGTCAAGAAAAAGTGTGTTGGTTTGATTTGTTCGACAGATTATTTTTAAATGGCTAATAAATTGTAAGGCATGTTTTGAGGGCTGATGGTAATCATCCATATAGTGTTAGGTGGGAGGGAGTGGGAGAAATAAATGCTGTCATTGAGCACATTCTCCAAATGTGACACCTTATCTAAACACATTTTAAAATGCAAAGATTGACATGAGACTGTGATGAAAATATGTGAGGGGAAAACAACGTGGAAGTAAGACATGCACAGGGAAGGTACTCATATCGGGGCTTCTGCGTTACATCACTGCAAGGAGCATCGGTCACTTTGATTACAGTGTCAATGGTGTCTCTGGAGTTGTGCAACATGGCAGACATGCCCTGAAGATTCTTTGGGCCAGCTCTTCCACCAATCTTCCATGGGTGTAGATCCATTTCCAAACTTTCTACACTGAGGTAGGAGCCTGGCTATATATATCAACCTACTTACCAACTGCCATGACCAAGGATGCTGACCTTGTATTGCCCAATTCATGTCTCAGAAGGCCTTTTGCAAGGGAAAACATTTATGGCAAACCACGTATCCCAATATTTGTGTCACAATGTAAGGTCAGCCCACGCTTAATCCACCTCTGCACCTTAAGACAGGACTGAATGGGAAACATTCCTAATAAATACTCAAAGTTATCCATGAAAGGTTTTTATTTTTTAATCTTCCTCAGTCATTGTAGAAGGCATTTGGAAATATCTGCCCAGACCATACCCCCTTCTCCAGGAGCCATTACACATCTCAGATTCTGCAGGGTGGGGCAGTAGATTGTCCCATGACTTGTGTCAGGTGATGGGAAGTGGGCACCTGACACACAGAGCAAGTGAGGTGTGCCAATCAGACTGCCCTTTAGAATTCTCAATAAGAGACCCCAGTGCCATACAAGATGACTGGTCTCCTGGCTTCATACCTCCCCCAGCAGAAGCTGGCTCCACGTGCTCCTGGTTTCCTGGCAACACTCAGCTTCATCAGCCCGCTCTGCCTGGTTGTCATCAGGACTAGCCTCCTTATGGCCTCCATCCCTGTCTCCACCATCAACACAAGAAGCCAAGGCTCAATGTTCTCTTAATCCCCCCAGTTGTCATCACCATGTGCTTTTTTCCACCCCCTTTTCTTTTTTTTTTTTTCCCTTTTTGTCGTGTCCGGCAACGGATCGCAACCCTCAGTGCCGCGCCCGTACTGGACTGGGACCGGCAACGGGATCGCAACCCTCGGTGTTGCGCCCGCTCCTCGCTCAGCCAGTGAGCGGGAACCAGTCTGTATGTGGGATCCGAACTCTCGGCGGGGGCGCCACCACGCTCCCAAGCGGCGCACTGTAGCAGTGCACCACCGGGCCGGCCCTTCCACCCCCTTTTCTGACCTGTCTTCCATTCCCCAAACCGCATGTTGTGTGCTCTGAAACTCATAGTCCATCACCAGCAAAATCCCCTATGTTTCAATTTTTCTGAACATTCCCTTAGCCTTTTGCTCTAACTCAGTGGTTCTCAAACATTTTGATCTCAGGACACTCTTAAAAATGATTCAGGACCCCAAAGAAGTTTTGCTTGTGTGGGTTATATCTATCAACACTTAACTGTACTTGTAATTAAAAATTAAAATTAATTTATTAATTTTAAAATACAGACTATCACATATTTTATGAGAAATAACTATATTTTCCAAAAGAAAAACAATATTGAGGAGGATGGTATTGTTTTACATTTCTGTACATTTCTTTAATGTCTGGCTTAATAGAAGAGTTGGATTCTCCTATCTTCTTCTGCATTCAATCTGTTATATTATCACACATCATGCAGCCTCCGGAAAATGCCACTGTATACTTGGGAGAGAATGAGAGTGAAAAGGGTGACTAATATCTTAGTATTTCTATGAAAATAGCTTTGTGCTTGTGAATCTCTGACGGCATCTCGGAGGCTCTCTAGGCCCCTGATCCACACGTTGAGAATCACTGTTCTAACTGAACCCTAGCTGTCCCGTGAGGGCCCTACCTTCCCCGAAATCCACTCAAATGGTTGTAGTTTCTCTGACACTCCCTGCCATCACTGGCTGCAAGGTATAGAAGTTGTTTTCATTGTTATTTGTGCCACGGCCAGACCACAGGCCCTCCCTAAAAATCCCCATCAAACCATCAGACTATTCTACTCACTATCCCCGCCCCCCTTGTTGTGGTCTTTGCTGACTTCTGGGTTATCCCCGTCTTTCCTTGAATGTTTAACTTCTGGTTTATGATCCCTCTCTTAGATATTACTCCTGCCATAATTCTCAGTGATTTCAATATCCACAGAAAGAATCTTTCCACTATCCTGGCAGCTCAGACACTTGACCTCTGCTCCAATGACCTTGTCCTCTACCCTCCAGCAGCCACTTACTCTCATGGTCAGCCTTGACCTTGTCATTTCCTATTGACACCCTGCCCCACTCTCTAAGTACCAGGTCACTCCCTCAAGTGCACTGACTCCCATAAACCTTCAACTCCCCTGGGATATACTACCTTACCCCACAGCCACTCATTCCCCTCATGTACTCTCTTTCCTCCTCATCCAGATTAGATTCCATTATTATATTAACTTCCTCACAGATACCCTGGACTTCCCTGCCCTTTCATTCACTTTGTTGTACATGCTTTGCGAAGTCAAAGCCCTGTTTAATCTGATCCTCCTCCCACTTCATCCCTGCACCAGTATCAACACAAATGACAAAATTCACCCAACCACGCTGCCTGGTTCCCCTTTAAATTCACACTCCCCAGCCTCCTGGGCCTCTCCAGGCAGGCACACTGAATGTTTCTAGTCTATCTTCTGTTCCACTCTCCCACTATCTCTCTTCAACATTCCAAAATTTTCTCCCACATCCTCGTTCTCATCTGAGAACCTTCCTTTCTTCTTTGCATGAGAATACGGGGACATCATATGCTAACTTCCATTGGCTACCCCTGCCATCTCTATCTACCTGCTAGAATCTGGAGTCCTATTCTGCCTCCCTCCTGTTACTGGCGATGAATGGCCAATGCCAAATCTGAGGCCAAAGCTCTCACTGTGCCCCAGATCCTGTCCCCTCCTCTCTTGCTCCCATGAGCAGCATGTAGGATCCCCCCTGTTTCCAGTTTAGGTAGAGCAACACACCTTGAAAGAGTTTTCCATATTCTTTGTCCCTAATTTTTCTTCTTTTTTTCTTTCTTTGACCCTCTCCAATCAGGCTGTCACCCTCTCCATTCTCTTGAAACTGCCTTTCCAGTTTACCCATGATCTCCATGTCACATAGGAGCTACGATGGGTCAAATGTGTCCCCCAGAAGTTCATGTACTAAGAAAATCCAATTACAGTAATGAAAGGTGGGGCATTTAAGAGGCAATTAGATTGTGAGGTTCTGCTGGCCAACAGTTGTTGATGGAATGAATGAATGACTTCTCAGATAGTGAGGATCCCACAGCATAAAAGCCATCCACATATGTGTGCAAGATGGAATGAATGAATGACTTCTCAGATAGTGAGGATCCCACAGCATAAAAGCCATCCACATTTGTGTGCAAACACACACACACACACACACACACACACACACACTCTCATAGATGGAGAGAGGGAACTTCCTGGTCCCAGGTCCCATGAAACCTAGCTTGGCCTTGTTTCTGCAAAAGGCCCTCTTATTCGAGATAATGCGGTCCAGGGTCCAGGTGAGGTTGTCCTTTGAAATCTAGATATCTTGACCAGAATAGTCATCTCTTCTAGCATAAGACAAACTTTATCGTCAATAACTTTCCTTGTGGGGAAGAAATCTAAGCACTGGCCTGAGACTTGGTAGTCCCATTTGGGGGCAGTTCCTTCATTTGTTGGAGTCTCAGTTGCAGATACTACCTGTTTTTCAGGGATTTTTTAAGGCCTAAATGAGGTTTACGAGCATTATGTGAAATATTTGTCATAGTGCTTGACACATGTTTTTTTTTTAGTGGCAAAAGAAAAATAATTAGGTACTATATTCAAAATAAGAGATCTTTGTATGTTTATTGTCCTTAATGTTTGTTTCCCCAGATCAATAATCCCAATTCCTTTATTTTAAAGCCTAGTATTATACTCTATTCCACATTCGGTTAACATATGTTTCAGCCTTTCTTTATACTTGAACATGTGTTATATTATTGCAGCTGTCGAATATAAAGGACACTTCCATAAGTGGTCCAAGAATATGGAAATAAAATGGTAATCTTAGAAGTAAAGCATGACATTCACACTCCAAAAACAGATAGAAACAAGGAGCATAATCACATAAACATAAAATAACGACATAAGATAGGAGCCTGCATTGGACAGATACAAGGGCAAACAGAATAAGCAAGAACATGTTTATGTTTATCCATTGCTGTCATGGTCAGGGAAGGCGGGGTAGGAAGGGGAGGGGAGAAAGAAAAAGAAAGGAGTGCTGAACTCTGCTGTCAAAGAGTTCTGGCCAGGATAATTCATCTAGGCTGCGGTCAGGAGGCCTGATCAAAAAATCCCTTAGGCAGTCTGGGCCCCTTTCCTCGGAGCCAAAGCCCACCACACAACCCTCTAACCACTAATGTCATGTCCTGGCCACCATAATACACCCACAAGGTGCATCCCATACAAAGCAAGCTTCGGGAGATTAACTCACACTAACTAATTTTCCAGAGACTGATGTATAAACTGATATTGATTAATATATACTCAGTGATATTGCTTTCTAGAACTCTCTGCCTAAAATCATATTTATAAATTTAGGTGAAAGAGATGGCATTAGTAGGAAACGTATTCGTTTTCCATTTTAACCTAAGTCCTCCATTGCAAAATGGGACTCACATTATACTCTAAGCATGGTGTATGCTTCCCTCCCCCTTCCTTTTTGCTTCCTCCCCTCCTCTCCCTCACACACACAAATAATGGAATCTATAATAATAACAATTACAGCTGACATTAACATTAATTGCAGACACACAATGTGCTGACACTGTGTGAGGTACTCCACAAGCAGTAGCTCACTCCTCAAACAACACTGTGAAATGGGTGCTATAATTATCCCCATTTTACAGATGAAGAAGTTGAAGTTTAAGGAAATAGTTTAGTCCTTTCCCAAGGTCATACAACTGGTCAGAAGTAGAAAAAGCCACAAATTACACGGATTTATTTCCCGTTCTGAGTTCTCTCGTGTCCTCAGTCATCTCAACCTCCCAATTCAGGAAGAGGAAGTTGCAAAGCTATTTGAGGAAGATATTCTCATCTGAACAAACGACTGTAGGGAGGTTTTCTGCTGGAGTGGGAAATGAGGAGAATTTTGCAGAAGCAGACAGTGGACAGAGCAGAGACACCCTGACACCTTAGAGCAACGGGACCTGGCAGTGCTTGAGTGTCTCTCTCAGTCCAGGTGAGCCAAGCAGCCAAGTGGATGGCTGCCTTTCACAAATGACTCTGTTCGTCTCTAGCATTAACTGGGGGCAGTTCTGGTCCAACAGGAACACAGAACTGCCCATCAGTCAACGTCTACTCCAATTCTCCTGAGTATGATACTCGTGTTACCAAAAGTTTGGTGTTTCTGAACTGCTTTCATCGATGAGGCTACCTTAAATCTCCTAGATGGACATTTCTCGAACTGTTCCCCAGGAAGGGATAATATCACAAGATGTTGCAAATGTTACTGGAAAAAGATTCCTTAGTCAAATTACTTTTGGAAATACTGCATACAATATCATAAAATGCATTCATATATTAAGAACTTGGAGGTGGTCTACAGGAAAGACATACTCGATAATTTAATTTCTTTTCATGGAATACTACTAACAACTTAAGGAAATAGTATTCTGCAGAACATAATTGGGGAAAGGCTGTCCTAGACAAAAGAATTCCATCTCAGTGAAACTTGCTTTGAAAGGGCCCAGGATTGTAAGATCAGGGGAGATCCTAATTGAGTCTACTTAGTAGACTCTGCTTTCTGCTTTTTAATTTCTTGGATGACTGGTCTGCTGATAGTATCCCAAGTTTACAGAGAAAAAAATATCCCTGCTTCACTTGCCACTGCAGAAACAAAATGAGTAATCTTGAACAATAATTCCCCGGTCCTGCCTAAGCAACTCATCATAAGAACCAGCCACCTCCTTCACGAGAAGGGATGATGAGACCTAACACGGACGTGATCTAGAGAACTTTGACAGTAAATTAGCATGGACAGCCATCACTTCCTGAGTGCACACCAGGTTCCAGGCCCCAGATTAAGCCCCCAGCAGACAGTAACTCACTTAATCCCTACAACCTTCCTGTGATGAAATTGTCCTTGAACTTTGCATTGGGGAATATCTAGAACCTAACATGGTGCCTCCTCCACTGACTAGCCCCTCAATAAATGTCCATTAAAGGAAGGAAGGGAGAGAGAAAAGGAGGGAGGGAGGAAGGAAACAAGTTGAGGTTTGGAGATGTTAACTCACCCAGCAACACTCTTCTAGCAAGTGTATTGCCTCAGTTCCTAGAAGAGCCAGGACTCAAAATAGCTGAGCTCTTCCCCACCTTGACAAGCGACTATTTTCTTGTTAACTAGCGCACAGCCAGCTTCTAGGAGCTGACTTGAGGCTCTGGCCACGCTTGCCCAACATGCTTGCTTGGCCCAGACTGTAGCATGTGCAATCAAAATTGCTGTGTTTATATGGCATTTTTTTTTTGACTGCCTGATAATAACAATAGCTAAAACTTATTGAGCACTTACTAAGTGCCAAGCACTATGCTAAGAACTTTACAAAGCTCATTCTCCATGATCATTCTAAGAAACAGTACAATTATAACCTATTTTACAGATGAGGAAACTGAGGAGCAGGGAGGTTAGATGACTTAAGCTCTAATTAAGGGGTGGAGTCAGGATTTGAACTGAGGCAACTTGACCCCCAAATCTCTGTTTTTAAACTCTTTACTAAATTTATTCCTTCTGTCTGATGACAGACATTCTGAGAGGACAGAGGCAAGTACCATCCACAGTTGGATAATTAAATGTATTTATTCTATTAATTTAACCCTTAAAAGTGTCTACTATGCATAGTGCACATCACAAATAACCACACATTTAATTCTCCTAACACCAGGAAACAACACTATAAGACCAGTACTTTTATTATTATTTCCATTTCACAGATGAAGAAACTGAAGCACAGAGGGTTAAATAACTTGCCCAAAGTCACACAGCAAGTGGCAGAGAAAACCTAGACATTCTGCCTTCTAGTCTGTGGGCTTAGCCACCAGAGTGCTTGCTGCCTGAGAAGAATATACAGGTGCCTCATTTCAAAGCGAAATACCCTCCAAGGCCAATGGCTAAAAATGGTCTCTAAGAGCAAGTAGACATCTGTAGTTCTGAAAGCTAACCAGGGCCAGGGAGCTTGAATGACTTAATCGCTGTTCAATTTAGATTTCCTGGCTGAACGGGTTCCTGTTCATCCCTCTGGAAATTAATAGCCGATTGTTTCTTTGCATTCTTGTGGGAGGGGTGGGCCATTTTCCTTGGGCCCAGCAGTTTCTGGAAGAGAAGGCTCTCAGGCAGTGTCAGGCAGGTAAAGAACAGCTGCTGGTAAAGTAGACCAAATCTCTTTGTCAAGTGAGCTTGGCAGAGATGGGTCAACTCCTGCATGTTCCGTTGGTCTAGGAGCTAGCCCCTTCCTCCCCTCTTTGCAGGAAACCTTCCTTTCCTGCCCTTCAGCACCTCTGCCAGGGGAGGCAGGAGGAAGGAAAGCAGAAAAGACATGAGTCAGGTCATTTGTTAGCAGAAGGGGCCAAAGGGCTTCTAAGGAAGCAGTGAGGAGCAGCAACCACAACAGCATCTGCACAAATGACATGGAGCTATTAACAGTGAACCCTGCTTAGAGCATTGAGTCTGTTCCCCACTACTCTGGAAAGAAAGACATGAGCTCCAAGAGGGCAGGGGGTGATGTCCATCCTGCTACACGTCAGGTGCTCCATAAACATATGTTAAATGACTGTGACATGAATATGAGTTAACAGCACCTCAAAGAATTGGGCTTTACTTTCCTCTTGGTCTGCTTTCTGGTATGAAGAAAGGGAGAGCGTGTGAAGGCTTCACCACAACCTCATTCCCAGCCATTCTCAATTACCCACTAAAACAGCAGGCATGGTTTGAGAAGTGCTAGAAAAATGTTCTTTCCTCCAAATGTGCATTCTACTTCCTAGTGTCTAAAAACATCCTCCTTTGGAGATTTGTTCCTCTGGGTAAAGGTATTGTCTCCAGCATCTCCTTGTTTCTTTTCCCAAGGGGATGTATGAAACTATTAACTATAAAGTACTAGCCATGCACCGTCACATTCATTTTCAGGACAGAGTTTCAAAAGACAGGTGGGGCCAAGACACATTAGCACTTTGATGCTACAGTGGAAGAAAGAGGCCCCAAAAAGGGAAGGGAGGGATCAGTTTCAGTGAGTCAGAGTCACAAGAATGAGAACATGCGATTTTCTTTCCCACCCTGCCCTGCCCTCCCCCTCGGAAGCATTCTCCCTTGCGGACATCACTCGGAGCAAGTTCTCTCTGTTCAGGCTCCAGCCAGGGGCCTGGTTCTCCTAGGCAAGACGGGAATCTCTGCAACTGCCCACTGCTTCCAGGCTGACACAATGTCTTTTCCTTTTTTTTTTTTTCCCCTTTTACGTACCATTCGTGATTACTTCAGCCCCATGACTTTGGATGTGGTAAGGGAAAAGACTCTCTCCTATAGAAGAGCAACCCAAAAGTGAAAGGGAACTCAGAGGTCACTATATCTCTGCCTCATGCCGCAATCCTCTTTAGCACCCCCCTGAGAAGTGGACGTCTGGCTTCTCTGAAACTTCTATACAGGAGAAAAACAGGTAAAAACAAGTGGTTTGTATTAGATTCCACTATAATAAATTCTGCAGAAGCTCAAGGGTAATAAAAAAGCTCCCGTCTTTGTCTCATTTTTTTTAGTAAAATCAATTTACCTATATAAATGCACAAATGTAAACAAACACACTGTATCTTTTGATCACATTCCCACAAAGGTTTCTTCCCTCTAGTAGAAATAATACCTGGAAAGCAGTGACTCTAAAAGTTTTTGGACTCAATACCCCTTTATACTCTTAAAAATTGTTAGGAGCCTAATGGCTTTTGTTTTTCTGAATTGTTTCTATCAATATTTAACATATCAGAAACTAAAATGGAGAAAAATTTTAAATGGTTATTTATTAATCCACTTAAAAATCATTTTAAAAACCCATTACATGTTACCATACATAACATATTTTTATAAGACATAGCTATATTTTCCAAAAGCAAAATATATATAGTGAAAAGAATGGCATTGTTTTTCATTTCTGAAAATCTCTTTTAATGTCTGGCTTAAATGACAGGTGGATTCTCATATCTGCTTCTGCATTCAAACCAATGTCACATAGCCTCTGGAAAACTCCACTGCATACTTGGGAGAATGAGAGTGGAAAAGGCAGATAACATATTAATATTATAATTATTAAAATAATTTGGAGCACAGAGACTTTCTGAAAAAGTTTCAAGCAACTAAGACCAGCTACATAACTTGTGAGAATCGATGCATAGAGAAAATATTGGGGTCCTTGTTCAAAAGTTATAAAGAATTTCAAGACAGCCACAGTAGAGCATTAAACTGAGCCCTTTTGAGCATTAAACTGAGCCCTTCTGGCCCCTGTGTGGCTGCACGGTTCCTGCAGGCAACCTCAGGGATCCCTGACCACCTGTTGAAACTGCTGCTAAGGAGTTTTGCCAGCATATTGAGTCAAATGAGTGGCTTAGGACAATTTGTGTCTACCAAGTTGCTGTAATGTGAGGAGTGTGTGCTTGTGTGTGTGTTTGAGTTACTGGATCACCAGGTCTATATGTTCTTGAGTACCAACATATACATATCAAGATAGAAGCATAACTTATTTAGATTTTTCCTACCTGGGTGCCTCCCATAAAACCTTCAACCCTCATTCAGTCTATTATTCCACACTGATCACACACACATGCACACACACACACACATACTCCTCGAGCTGATGGGCTGCACCCTTGTGTTCCAAGTGACTGCACACCAGATAGTCAGATATTCGTCACAGTTTCCTGTTTTGTGTTTTTATTGTGGTCACAGGCTTTGACCAGCAAAACTGCTATCTACAGTTCTATTTTCCTGTCTGGTGCCTTACACGTAGCATTTGCTGAGTTGAATTTTATGGCTCTGATGGTAAGGGAAAATTCTCCTTATTAAATATTGCTAACAACTGATGGTTGGCACCACAAATACACCATTTTGCCCTCCTTCCTGAGAACTAGACACTTAGAGAGGTCAGCAGTTCCACTAATAATAGGTGGACTTATATGTTCAAAGAGTGACAATACATCATTGTACGGCAATAAGCTAGCAATATTTCATGATTTTCCTGAGACTCAGGCATGCATGTGGCTAGTAAAGTACATAAGGTTTTTGTAGTACTTAGAACAATGCCCTTAGAATCCAGGCAACACATTAATCCATTTCAATGAGTATTATACACGTTTATAAATATAATGTAGACTCTGTTACAATTCTGGTCAAATACCTCTCTCTCCAGCACAGAGGGAATCGACTGTGGCTTCTCTCTCACTGTAAGACAAAACCTCACTATAAGGGTATTAACCTTCACCTAAAATGGGAAAACATGCTTCTCTTCACATTAGAAGTTAATACTGCTCCAAGTGCAAAGGATCTTTAGTTTAAATCTGACACTTTACAGATGAGGAAACTGAGGTTCAAAGATATGAAGTGACATTTGTCCAAGATCACACAGCTATTTAATAGCAGAACTGGGATTCAAACCCAATTCTCATAACAACTTGGTAATGGACCAGCTACACCAGGAGAATGTGAATCTGCAGGGCAGTGTGGGTCCAGATTACTGACAACCCAGCCACTTATTACTGAAAATTCAACTACTGATTTATCAGGGATTATTAACAAGTAAAGCCCAAAACATCTCCAAATCCAGCCAGACACCAAACCCGTCCACTCGTGTCCCGAGCACCATCCCTTCCCAGATGTTTGTTTGAGATCTCTTTCTTCCCTTTTCAGCATCTTCATCCTCCACCCCCCACGGCCCCCCACCAGCCCCTTTTCCTTATTCCCAATGTATACTCATCACCTTAGGGAGAAGAAAAAACAAACCATCGCATAGCTGACTGCCCCTTGTCGTTGTCATTCTATTTCTTTCTCACCTGTTACTGCCAAAGTCCTGGAAGTGGTATGTACATCAGAGGCCCCCCTTTCTCAACTCCCTTGACTCCCTTAAGCCCTTGCATTCTGGCTGCGGTCCCAGTGCTTTACAGAAACCACCCACTCAAGGATCAATGATGTGCTTGTTGCTAAATCAAATGGCTTTTTACTTGGACGTAATTCTCCTTGACATTAATGGCCATGCTTCCCTAATAGAGATAGTTGTCGTAATAATATAGAAGCTTTTATATTTAAAAATAGGGCAGGTGTTAAAAGACTGTTTGTAAGTTCAGGAGTTAAGAGCATGGGCTCTGGAGCCAAACTACCTGGTTCAAATCTTGCTTCCACAGTTGACGAGTTAGGTCTCTGAAGCACGTTGTGCCTCAGCTTCCAGATCAGTAAAGTGGGAACATAGCACTACCTAGCTCATAGAGTCTTGGTAAAAGTCCATGCAATATACTTAGAACACTGTCTGGTTCATATCACATGCTCAATAAATGTGAGTTGCTGTTGAGGTTGTATTTGTAAATCCAAGGCGAGCAAGAAGAGATTAAGTTTGCAGTCCTCACTCACACATCCAACAAATAGAAGTGTTTGTTTATGCTCTGAAGTTTACATTTTTCCTTCCTGCAGTCACACATTCCTCTCCTGGACATCCCTCCTTAAAACAGGTCAATTTGGAAATCTGTTGAGGTAAATGACACCCCCTCTCCTGGTGGTTTCCAAATATATCTCAGAGAGTTAGGGCATCCATGCCCCAGTCACCTGAGATTCATTTTAATGAGGAATGGATTCAAATGAACCTTAAACTCATGGAACACCCATGGCTTGCAACAATCATCTCTAAGCAGCACTTTCTCCAAGCTTACCCTTTGCATTCTCCAGTCCCCAGCCACCTCCCGCATTTGTAGAGGCATCTGTAGTTGATGCTGAGCTTGGGCACGTATTGGAGATTTCTTCAACTAACTCTTGCCTTTTCCTTGCCTCTGGCTGATAACTGTCTTGTGCATAAGTTCAACATTTGTCACGTGCCATATGATTCCCTCTTTGTTCTGCATAATAATCATCATCATCATAACGGAAGGCATTTCTTGAGCGCTCGCTAAGTGCAAGTGCATTTCTAAGCTCTTTGCGTGTATAATCAGCCCCACCTTACAGTGCATTGCCTCAAAGGCACATGCGGCATTCTGCGTTTTCTCACTTTCAATTTTAAAAAATGACCTCTACTTTCATTATGAGTGAACATCTCTTCTAACTAGCACATGGCCTTCACTGCTTTTGTGTGTATAGGAAATAAAAAGCTTAGTAAAATTTATATCTCGAAGCCAACCACAGACACAACCAAGAAGCCATGGATAATGGATGACCAAATAGCCAAAGCTAAAATAACTACCCCAAAGACTTACTCCAATCTTTGGTGGCAGTCGATGTTCTTTGGCCTAAAGCACAACTTTGTATAGTTTGTAATTCAAAAGATGTCTAGAGATGCTTCTATAGGTTTGTTGAGCGTTTATCAGATCTCAGGCACTGTGCTAAAAGCATCATATGCATTATCTTATTGAATCTCCAAAAAAACTGTATGTGACTATTGCTATGATGTCCATGATACAGACAGGGAAACTGAGGTTGAGAAAGTAATTTGCCCAAGTCACAGTAAGCCAGGATTCAGACATGTGTGTACCTGACTATGAAGTCCATGTCTCAGATACTCAGTTCCTAGGTTGACGTCAAGGACAGTACTCTGTCCTGGTTTTCTAGCCAATCCTGACTATTGACTCTTTGCCTTCTCTGGTTTCTCTCCCTTCTCCCATTCCCTGTGGAACTCTTGAAGTCCTAGGGGTGGCCCCCATGTGCACAGCATCACTGAGCTTGACTATAAACCCACCAGAGTCCATCTCATTCACTCCTAAGACTTCTACAACTCCTGGCACATAGTGCCTAACCAATACATATTTGTTAAATGAATAAACAAATCACCTTTCAAAAGACTTTAGAAAATATTAATTATTTAATTCTCAATGAATGATATAAGGACTTCAACCTTTACAGTTTCATGGCTTTCTTTGACCCATGCAATGCTGGAGCTCATTGGAAGCACATCAATATAAGACACTGGTTCTCAATCAGGGGCGATTTTGTCCCCCCATACCCACTCCACTGGGGACATTTGGCAATGTCCAAAGACATTTTTAAATGTCACACTACAGGACTGGGGAAAGTGGGGAGAAGGTACCGATGGCATCTAGAGGCAAGGGTGCTGCTAAACATCCTACAATGCACATAACTGTCACCCACACCAAAGAGCAATCTGGACCAAAACTTCAATAGTGCTATGGTAGAGGAAGCTGATATAAAGGTTTGTTCTTCCTAAAACTGGTATCCTGATGGCTGAGGTGGGCCAGGGAGGTATAAACCCTACTGTTTATCTGAGTGTCAGACACTATAACGCAGGATTAGCATCACCCTGTGAACTGAATGGAAGGAATGCGGAAAAACTGGGGATCCAGCTTGAGTATCCAGAGATCTAACTTCTGGCCCTGAACCAGGGCACTAACACAAGTTACTGCTGTAGGCAAGTTGTTGAACCTCCTTGGGCTCAGCTTTTCATTTATAAAAGGGGTGGGGGAAGGGGGAAGTGAGCCCTTTTAGCTCTAAAATTCTCTAGTTTTAACAAATTCTGAAACTTGAATTTTTTAAACCTATCCTTCTTCATATCCAATCCCAAGTCAAGCTTTATCTCTACCTTTAAGAACCTCTTACAATTACCGCTTTCACTCCTCTGCACCACACACACACACACGCACATGCACACGCACACATACACGCACATATGGGCACACACACACACATACTCTCTTCCTCGACCCAGGCCCTCGTTGTCACCACCTGGATTACAGCAAGAAATTCCTAATCGACTTCCTTTTCTGCAGGGCTAAATCCTTGAGAGATTCAGGATCTTAACCTGGATTCCCAGCAGCCCCTAATATGTGACCCAAGGTGTTTTCTCTCCTCCCTGTGCTCTCTCCACCTTCCCTGGAGAGACACTCATGCTTCAGAGTCCTTATTTATGTTGGTTTCTCTGAAGTCAGCAGAATTGTCTCTTCCTTGCTCACACTCTAGTGCTGGATTCCATTTTTCTTTTGCAATTTTCCACCACCCCTTCCCAGAAGCCAGGAGAGCATAACCGTGGCTTATGGTGCTTGACACTGAGCAAACTGGTGGGGCTTATAAATCCCAGCCCACCTTGACAGGCAGGACACAGGTTTTAGGAAGAATAAATCCATATATCCTTGTCCTTAAAATGTGTTCAAGCATCACATAGGCCAACAGGACAGACCTTGAGGGTTTTCATGGCAGAAGCTCTTACATTGCTTATCAGAATTAAATATTTTCCTAATTCCCATACTTAGGAATAGCAATTCCCACCATGAAATAAAACCGTCACTTACTACTAAAGGTTTTCTAGAATGTAGATTTGATCATGTATTTACTCCTCAACTCAAAATCCTTCAGTGGCTCTCCATTTCCCAAGAAATAAAGTCCATACTCTTCAGTGTGG
>NW_007738573.1:0-10473 GCF_000696425.1 Galeopterus variegatus | reverse complement strand
TAGAAGGATACTGGCTACTCTGGGGAAGGAGAAAAGGGATCAGATCGGGAGAGGCAGGAGAGGGGCTTCTGGAGTGCTGATGATGTTCTCTTTGTTGGCCTGGGTGTTGGTGACACCAGTAGGTCACTTCATAATAATTCTGTAATCTGTATACACTTAGGATTTGTGGATTTTTCTGTATATATGTTGTACGTCAACTCAAAAAGTTAATTGTAGAAAGGGAAATGAAATCCTTAAGAAGCTTAGCTCAACTAACTTTTCTAAAAAACCTTCCTTAGTGCTGCCCCCCATTCAAAAGCAATCCATGTCTTTTCCAGCTATGGTCCCTCTGAGTGTTTGCTGCATTTGCAAGGTCAGTGTCTATAGGAGGTAGGCAGGCTGGGAGTGGGAGTAAAGTGAGAGTGGGAGGTGAGGCTGTGAGAGCAGGGGCTTGGCTGCATGATACGGGCTCTACCCGCCATGTCTAATGCAGTGCCTAGCACATAGTAGGTGCTTAACAAATATTTGTTGAATGAATGGTCAAAATAAAATGTTGCACAGCCAAAAGTAAAAATAAAAAGAGTGAGAAGTGTGAGACACGTAGGCCCTTCTCCAGAGAAATCACAAATAGAGATTTTCTTATGTGAAATATCCCTTTTAGGTGTTATTGTTATTAAAGGAGGAGGAGGAAGAGGAAGAAAGCAAACACTTTGCAGATTAAACATGCACGTCTTCATAGCATTTGCTTACCTTCTTCGCCATTTTCTATTATATTTTTATAACACTTTTATGGTTGTACAGGATTGCAAAATACATGCTCATTATAAAATATTCAGAAAAGTGAAAAAGCAGATATTAAGACCACCCAAAATCCCACCACCCAGCCGCTGTTAACATTTGATGAATACGTCCTTCTAGAATTTTTCCCCTGTGGTTCTTTAAACATTTTGTTTGGCAGGGGAATGCATTCATCTCTTCTGCAAATATTTGCTGAACACCTACTCTGCACTAGCCATGTTTCTAGGCACAAGGGACATAGCAGTGAACAAAATAGACAAAAACCCCAGTCCTCATGGAGTTTGTATTCTGGTGGGGAAGACAGAGTAGCAATTAAATAAGTAAATTATATGTATGTCAGAAGGTGATTGGTGCTATGGAAAAAAATAAAGCAGGTATGTTTGTGTGTGATGGGAGGTAATTTGATATTTTTAATAGGGTGGTCCCAGTATGCCTTACTGAAAAGGCAACATTTGAATAATGACTTGAGCACACTTGGATATCCAAGGAAAGAGAATTCCGGGTAGAGAGAGAACAAGTGCAAAGGGCCTGGGGTAGGGAAGTCCTTGGTGTATCATAAAAAAGCAGAGAGGCCAGGGGCAGGGGGGGTGGCTGAGTGAAGTGGGGAGGACAGTGGTAGGAGATGAGGTTGGAGATCTAAAAGTGACCAGGCACTGGGGGGCTTGATGGCCATTGTAAGGATCCTGACTTTGTCAGTGAATTGGGGGCCACTGGAGGGTTTTGAGCAGAGAAGTGACATGATCACTGGGGCTGCCATGTTAAAAATGGACTTGTAGAAGGGCAAGGATAGAATGTGGGACACCACTAGGGAAGCCAGTGCTATATTCAGACACAGGTGACAGTGGTTTGGACCAGGATGCTAGAAGTGGAGGTGGTGAGGTGCAGCCAGACTCCAGGTCCATCCTGAAAAAGGAACATGCCCTCCTGATGCACTGGGTTTGCACTGGGAGAGAAAGAGACGCATTCAAGATTTTTGGCCTGAGCAACTAGAAGAATAAAGTTGTAATTGCTGAGATGCGGAAGATGGCAGAAAGAGGAGATTAGAGATGATGTGCGGTGTATTAGTCTGTTTTCTGTTGCTTATAACAGAATACCTGAAACTGGGTAATTTATAAAGAAATGAAATTTGTTTCTTACAGTTTTGGAGGCTGGGAAGCCCACGGTCCACATCTGGTAAGTGTCTTCCTCTTGGTGAGCACTCTTCACAGAGTCTTGTGGTCACCAACTTACCACATGGTGAGAAAATGGCATGAGTTAGAGAACTAACCTGCTCCCTTGCTCTCCTTATAAAGCCATCAGAACCACACCCGTGACACCCATTAAACCATCAACCCATTACTCCATGAATGGATCAATCCCCTCACGAGGACACAGTCCACATGATCCAATCACCTCTCAAAGGCCCCACCTTTCGAATATCATAATAGGATTTCCCACCCTTTTAACACTGTTGCAATGAGGGTCAAGTTTCCAATAATAAATTTGGGGGGACACATTTAACCCATAGCATGCAGGTTGGGTCAATATCAGGATTGTTTTTTGTTTGTTTGTTTGTTTTTTAGCATGCTAACTCTGACAGGCGGCTAGATAGACAAGTCTGGAGTTCAAATTTGACAGTGTAATGACCTATCTCCCCTTCACAAAAGTAAGCCCATGGAGGCTTTCACATTCCATTGATTTTAACAAATATTTTTAATTTTGACACAGAACTTATCTGCCTAAAGTGTTAACTGTTTGTATGCATGCTTTCTCTCTCCCAATAGATTGTAAGTTCTTTGAGGGCTGTGTCTGTGATTCATCTTTGTGTAGTAGGAAGACAAAAATTATTATCAAAAAACAACTGGTCACAACCATTTCTGCATTACAAGCACACTTGGGGTTAGTATCTATTATTCCAATGGTGGGCAAGCTGAGGAAGAGAGGACTGATCTTTTTTTTTAGAAAAATATGATAACAATCATCAGGGAAATGCAAATTAAAACCACAATGAGATATCCTCTCACTCCAGTTAGAATGGCTATTATCAACAAGACAGAAAATAACAAATGCTGGCAAGGATGCAGAGAAAGAGAACTCATACACTATTGGTGAGAATGTAAATTAGTACAGCCATTGTGGAAAACAGTGTGGAGGTTCCTCAGAGAAGTAAAAATAGGTCTACCTTATGACCCAGCTATCCTGCTATATTGGATATATAACCAAAGGTAATGAAATCAGTATATCAAAAAGACACCTGCATTCCCATGTTCATTCGGGCACTTATTCATGGTAGCCAAGGGATGGAATCAACCTAAATGCCCATCAACAGAAGAATAGATTAAAAAACTGTGGTATAGGGCTGGCCCGTGGCTTACTTGGGAGAGCGTGTGGTGCTGATAACACCAAGTCAAAGGTTAAGACCCCCTTACCGGTCATCTTTTTAAAAACAAACAAACAAATTTAAAAAAAAAACTGTGGTATAGATACACAAAGGAATACTATTCAGCTATAAAAAGAAATGATATCCTATCATTTGCAGCAACATGGATGAAACTAGAAGCCATCATGTTAAGGGAGGCAAGCCAGACATAGAAGACAAATATCACATAATCTCACTCATATGTGGACTCAAAAAAAAAATTGGTTCTCATAGAAGTAGAGACTAGAATAATGGTTACCAGAGGCCAGGAGGGGAGGGGGCCAGACAGGGAGAGGAAATGGTGGGTTAACAGGTACAAAGCTGTGCTATCTACCCTAAGTGAATCACTGTACAATATATGCATGTATTGAAATAACACACTGCACGCCATAAATGTGTACAAATAAATGATAACGTTTTTAAAAATAACCACCACCCCCAAAAACATGGTGATGAGATTTTAGGTATAGAAGTTTCTCAGGTTCAAACTGAAATGAAGCAGAAATGAAACTAAAAGTGTTCACTGTAATAAAGTAACAAAAATTTTCTATTTTTCCCTTTCAGCCTGAGCCACAGGCATATTGGAGAGGTCCAAGAATTACATAAGAGAAGAGGATGAAAGGACTCTGGGGTAAGCGTGGGCACAGGCCCCAGCAACAAAGACACCAGCCAGGTCAAAGGCAGAGATGTGCAAGATGCTATGGTGTTATTTAATGACTGATTACGGGGTTTATTATGTGACAGGCATAGTTCTAAGCACCTTACAAGTATTAGGTCATTTAATCCCCACTACAACCCTATTGATATGCACTACTTAGTATATCCGTTTTACAGATGAGGCACAGAGAGGTGAAGCGATTTACCTAACATCAACAGTTGGTAAGAGGCAGTGCTGGGATTTGAACCCAATTAATCAAACTTGAAGGTCTGTGCTTTTAACCACTTTGCTACAGTTCAGGTGAGTGTGTTTGCTCTGTGACTTAATTCTGTTAGCCCCCAAAAATCTGGAAAGTAAAATTAAGTGAGAACTAAATTTAGCCCTTTTACCCTGTGGGCTAAGTGGTGCAGAGAGAGCTGACAGTAGCCCTCAGCATTGGTGAGAACAGAGGAACAGCAGACACATGCGTTCTGAACGGAAACGGTGTGGGTCTCTCCTTTGCCAAATCTTCTGTGGGGATGGGCAGATCTCAGAGTATTTTTTCTGGTTATTAGAGTGACCTCAAAAGCCAGAGGCAGTAGGGGTGCTCCAGTCACATCTGGACCACCCCAAGATGCCTTGTGCAGAGTATGGTTCAAAAAATGATGAGCTACAAAAAAAAAAAAAAAAAAAAAAAAAAGTGATGAGCTAAAGCCACGTGTCCTTGCCATGGAGGAGAGACAAAGGAAATTGCACCCACAAACACCAGCACCACTGTTCCCCCTCCTCCTTGACCAACTCTGCTCCCCACCCGCCTTCCTCAGAAGGAAGATGTGCGTTCCACATGTTGGGGGAGGGGGTCTCATTATTCCTGCCTGTTAAAGGGGGATCACCTCGGGATTCCAGAGAAAGAACCCTTGAGGCCTCTTGCTTTTTCCTTCCCTTGAACAATCGACCAGAAGGAAGTGGGACACCCGGCCCCTGCACTTCCCTGCAGGAAACCTGGGTCCTACCAGGGCCTCCTGTTTCCCCTCCCTCAATGGCCCTGGTTCAGTTCCAGGTGAGTTATCAGCCTGTTTGGTAAACAGATGCCAGAAAGGGGCAAGTGAAAGGATTTTTTTTTTTTTTAACTTTAACTTAGTTGTTTTCAGAAGTAATTTTTTAAATCTCAGATTTATCAGAGAGGACTGCTAAAGGTATTTTACTTTATATTTACTCTGAATCTACTGTGTGTTTGATACTCTGCTTGGTACCGAGAGACTAGGAAAGAATCAGCCTCTTAACATACTTGGGTGATCTTGAACTACTTAATTAACTTCTTGAACCCCATTTCTCACCAGTAAGGAGAGAACACCAATACCTACCTCAAGGGGTGTTTTGATGTTATTAAATTTAGATTCTATGGGGGCCAGCCTGGTGGCGCACTGCTGCAGTGCGCCGCTTGGGAGCGTGGCGGCGCTCCCGCCGAGGGTTCGGATCCCACATACAGACCAGTTCCCGCTCACTGGCTGAGCGAGGTGCGGGCGCGGCGCCGAGGGTTGCAATCCCATTGCCGGTCCCGGTCCGGTACGGGCGCGACACTGAGGGTTGCGATCCATTGCCGGACACGAAAAAAGACAAAAAAAAAAAAATTTAGATTCTATGTGAAGACATTTAGCACCATATCTGACAGACAGCAATCTCCTTAAATTTGGCATCTATTACTAGTTTTTAATTAATCTCTTACTAATAGTTATTCATGTGGAAATACAGAAAACAGAGATCCAACTCTGTAAGATCTGACTTTCAGTTGTGGTATGACTGACATGTGAAATGATTCATTAATGATTCAAAGCAATACAGTCTAGAATTACCAGCCCAAGTAGGCAAGGCAGACAGAAGGGCCCAGAAGTTTCAAGAAGGAGATATCTGTGTGGTCAGAAGAGGCAGGACTTGAGTTGGTTGGAGGAGAAGCAGGATTTGCATACATAGAAAGATGAGGCAGGGAACTGCAGGCTTTGGGTAACGTGTCACCTTCAGTTTGTATCCTGCACTTTACTCTCTGGGTACCTACGCACGGAGTCTTTGTACATCATCTGCCCTATTGGATAGAAACAACAGATACAATGAAGTCTGTTTCACAGATGAGAAAATTGAGGTTCAGAGAAAACCATGCAGACAAGCCATTAGCTTGGTTCTGGCAAAGAAGATTGTGGGGTAAAATATTGTGAGGTTAAGGGGAAAGGCCTGTCAAACACAACCACAGGAGTAAACTAAAAGAGAAATCTGGCTGTTGTAGTAACAACCACAATACTAAGAACCAAGCTGGCTGGTTAGCTCGGTTAAAGTGTGGTGCTGATAACACCAATGTCTGGGGTTCGATCCCTGTTTTGGCCAGCAAAAATAACAATAATAATAATAATATGAAAAAGAATCATGCCAACAACAAACTATTGACATTTACTAAGCACTTATTTACCGATATTGTGCCAGGAGGCATCGTGGAAAATGCTAGATATGTATTGAGTCATTTGATTCTCATAGTAACAGATGAAACAGATGTTATCATTATCTTATTACTATTATCTCTCATGTACAGAGGAAAAACGGAGACTTGGAGGGAGTCAGAAACTTTCCCCAAGATTGCAGATCCAGGTCTGTCCACCCCAAAGCTCAGGCATTGAACCACAACAGGAACTTTTTTTTAAACTCTTGAGTCCTGCAGAAACCAGGTACTTCTGAAATATTTTTAAAAGGGTGCCATGTAAGGATTTCATCCTCTTCCCCGGTGGCTGGACCATGCTCTGCCTGGCGAGAGTTCAGGGCACAGCCTGGAGCTTGGGTTGGCAGTTGCTTCTCTCCAGTATGAGGGCAGCTTTTGCAGCCCCCGGGCCTGTGCTCTCTTCTTCAGGCTGAGCCTGCTCAACTCCTCTTGACAGGACTCCCACGCCCTTCACCTTCCCTGCCTCTGCCTTCAGCGATCATTTACTTTGTCCATGTCTGCCTTATAACCCAGCACCCCTAAATCGAAAGAGAACCCTAGATGTGGATTGACTGATGCAAAAAAAACAGTGGACTGTCCCCTCTATTAATCAGAAAATCGTACTTTCATTACCATCATCTCACATTAGGTTAGGAATTTAGTAACTGCTGGTTTCTTTGGAAACTGTGGTCAACCAAAACCCCCTTAACCTTTCCTACTCCACAGGCAAAGGCATTTCTATACAGCTGGGAATTCCCAATGCTTAATTGTATCATTTTAGGAATTGGAAAAAGAAATTACAAAAGCAATATATGTATTCCATTTCAAATCAAAGAAAACAGAAATGAAAAAAGAAAAAATGAATAATCACTCCACTCCCCATCCCACGTCTTCTCTCTCCCATATAGCAAGTATTAACAGTTTGGAGCCTGTACTTACAAAACATATACACAATACACAACAGTTATTTTCAAAAACATACTCTATGCCAAGTGTCAGAAAACCATGCAGACTAAATCTGACCCACTGCCTACTTTTGTAAATAAAGTTTTATTGGAACACAGCCACGCCTATTCCTTTGTGCACTGTCTGTTGTGGCTTTCGCACTACCATTCCAGAGGTAAGTAGTTGTGACAAAAACTGTATGGCCCACAAAACCTAAAATGTTTACTATTTGGCCCTTTGTAGAAAAAAGCTTACACATCCCTGTCCTATGCACTACACTCCAACTTAGTTTTTCACCTAAGATAATGTCATGGACACCCTTTAGGTCACTGCATATAGATCTAATATTCTTTAAGAGCTATCTAGTATTTCATAATATGAGTATGAATGAACTACAGTTTATTCTATGATTTCACTGTTAATGAACACTCAGATTGCTTTCAGGTTTCTGCCACTATGAACAATGCTGTAGATATAATGAAGAGATCCACCAGGTTCTAAAGAAAACTACAGCCTTAATCTCAAATGTGATGCCCTCATGGTGCTAATAAGCCTCTTCAAGCACCACGCTCTAACCAACTGAGCCAACCAACCATCTCTCAAGTGGAAATCTTGTCCTGTGATAGATGCATCTGGATGCTTCCCAGCTTTCTGCTGTGCCATAGGGCTCTTTGCTGATCATCGACTCTGTTACTCACCCCCACCTCCTATTAAGCCCTCCATGATAACCCAGGCATTAGGCTGGGGCACCCCCCACTACATCTGAGCAGGGTTTTTTGGGCTGACATGGCGAGAGGTACCTTGGAACAGGGCAGAAGGAGTTAGGCTCAGGAGAAAGGATGCCTTTGATCCTAGAGATCAAAGGAATATACACAGATCACTTGTTCCTAATCTTTTTGAGATTACAACCTCCTGAAAGCTATAGACCTTCTCTTTTCCCCCAGAAAGATGTTTTTCTGTATGAACTCTGCATAAATTCAGGGTATGCACAGATTTCCTGAAAATGCTATCCAGGGTGCACAAACTCCAGCTCCAGGTATATTGCAATTACGTTCCTTACTGAGGTTTACCCGCCCCTTGTTAGTAGTTTAAGACACAGCATATTTCTCTGTGATTCATTAATGCTTCCTTTCCTCACACCATTGACCTCGTGCTTGCCGTTCCAAAGGTCTTCCTCAGGTTGGCAGTCACGTGTGCCCTTCTTCCCCAGGCTATCCTGTTTGGGAAGATAATCTCACTTCCCAGACCTCAGCCCACCTCTGCCTGGGCACAGAATGCCTCCATCAATCCCACCAGCTGACACCATTCTTCCTGCTCTGTTCTCACCCTGACCTGCTTTCTAGCCTCCTGTGCAAGCCTACACTGGAAAGACCCATTTCTCTTTAGTCCTTTACCATCTGGAACAGTCTTCCGGAACACTCCTGAAAGCTGTAAATCTTTGCAAACTAGATTTTCCTTTCTGGCCCCTGCCACAAATTTGATGACTTTGGTATTACTAAATTGCAACAAACTAAGCTTGGCAAAAATGCTACAAAAATGCCAAATTCAATGGCCAAGGAAGATCTCTCTTGGTATTTGTGCTGCCCTCTACTGGTTAGAAAAGTAGCACTAAATAAATCTTACTGCTGCTCAATCCATTCTTGTTTAAAATGCTCACGGTTTTAATTAATCTTGATTTTTAATCTCACTCTTGAAAAGTAACACTTGTCTTTGTTATTTAGAAAAGCAGAGTACACTGTGGTCTATTTTAATACCTCATAATGTCCATTAAACTGTTCTTGCCTTTTGACCTCATAAGTTCCTTTCCAGAAATCTGTTCTGATAAAATAATAAGAAATGTAAATAAGAGATTACCTTCAGAGATGGCCATCTTGCTGTATTGATGGTAGCAAAAAGTCAGAACAAAATTAAATGTCCAACAACAGGTGGTATGACATAGCCATAGAAAGGAATATTATGTTTGCCTTAAAAATCATATTAATGAAGAATTTTTAATGATATAGAGAAATATTTATAACATATTAAGTAAGCAAGACACAAAACCATAAGTACTGTACAATCTTAACTAAATATGCACAGAAATAAGTCTGGAAGTAATACACCAAGGCTTAATACGATTTTCTCTAGCAGTGGAATTAGGCTATTTCATACATTCATATATTTTCTAATTTTTCTGCAAGCATATGATATTTTCTAAATCAAGAAAAAAATCATAAAACTTATTTCTGCATGGTGGAAAGAGCATTGGCTTTAGAAACAAGTGACCTAAATTTATATCCTGACTCTGCGTCTTTGGACAAGTGACCCAAGCTCTCCAGACCCATTTCCTCAGAAGTCAGTAGAGATACAGTAATGGCTCCTACATCAAAGAGTTATTGTGAAGATCGTCGAGTCCACCCTGCACAAGTACTACTTTTAGATTCTCTTTGTAAGTGGTGGAAGCCACTATAAAGTTTGATGGGAAAAGGTTAGCTGCTCTCCCAGCACCTGAAAGCAAGTCTCAGACCAAATTTTCCATGATACCCACATTTGCTAAGCCTTTATGAGTCAGCAGGAATAATGTCATTCCTACCACCTGCACTCCATGCTCAGCGAAGTCCTTGCTCACTGTGTTTTTAGCTGCTCAGACCAACCTCCACCTTGCATGAAAGTGTCCCCAAGGTAGTTGAAACTATATTTCAGAGGCAGGGTTGTTGGACCCTTATAGACAGCCTCTGGCAACCAAGGTATCCTCCAAACAGCTTGAGAGAGAACCATATAGGGATGGAAACTCTTTATATGCTTTTCCCACAGGGCAGAGGTATCAATAATTAAACATTTTAGCCAGTCTACAAATCTTGAATGTCACTCATGGATAGTCATAGAGAAGCCCTTTCTAACACCCTATCATCATGCTACTAATTTCACCAATGAAAACCCATTTCTGACATTTAGTTTGCTACTTGGCAAAACATTTGATGTTTCTCAAAGGTTAACGTAGCTGAAGCACTTAAAATAGCCACTCAGGAGTGACGTTCTTCTGATATAGTGTAGTGCTGGCTGACCACCCCTGGAGAGCAGATGCCTGGTTAGAATGGTAGCTGCCCATGGGATTTAACTTCAAAGAACATATATATATATATATATATATATGTTCATATATCTCACAGTCCACACTAAAATATTTTAGAGTACATTATACACATAATGCCTGTAAAGCAAGAAAGACTGTTCCTGTCACAAGTAAGCACCCAACAACGAAGAGGTTATTAAATC
>NW_007738572.1:41709-42986 GCF_000696425.1 Galeopterus variegatus | reverse complement strand
CTACTCTGTTGGTTGTCTCTTTACTCTGTTGATTGTTTCTTTTGTTCTGCAGAAGATTTTTGGTTTGATATAATCTTATTTGTTTATTTTTCCTTTAGTTGTCTTTGCTTTTTGGGTCCTATTCATGAAGTCTGTACTCACTCCTACTTCCTGGAGTGTTTCCCCTATATTTTCCTTGAGGAGTTTTATTGTTTCAGGATGTATATTTAATTCTTTAACCCATTTGAGTTAATTCTGGTATATGGTGAAAGGTACAGGTCTAGTCTCATTCACCTACAGATGAGTATCCAGTATTCCCAGCACCACTTGTTGAAAAGGCAGTCTCTTCCCCAGTATGTAGATTTGCTGCCTTTTTCAAAGATCAGAAGGCTGTAGGTGTGTGGATTGATTTCTGGGCTCTCTATTCTATCCCATTGGTCTGTGTGTCTNGGTCCTATTCATGAAGTCTGTACCAACTCTTACTTCCTGGAGTGTTTCCCCTAAGTTTTCTTTAAGTAGTTTTATTGTTTCAGGATGGATATTTAATTCTTTAATCCATTTTGAGTTGATTTTGGTATATGGTGAAAGACACAGGGCTAGTTTCATTCTCCTACATATGAGTATCCAATTTTCCCAGAACCACTTGTTGAAAAGGCAATATCTTCCCCAGTATGTAGATTTGCCACATTTGTCAAAGGTCAGATGGCTGTAGGTGTATGGATTGATTTCTGGGTTCTCTATTCATTCCATTGATTTGTGTGTCTATTTATATGCCAGTACCATGCTGTTTTGGTTATTATAGCTTTGTAATACAGTTAAAGTCAGGTAGTGTTATGCCTTCGGCTTTATTTATTTTGCTCAGGATCGCTTTGGCTATGCGTGATCTTTTGCTGTTCCTTATAAATGTCTGGATAGCTTTTTCCATCTTGGAGAAAAATGTCATTGGAATTTTAATGGGGATTGCATTGAATCTGTAGATCACTTTGGGTAATATGGACATTTTCATAATGTTAATTCTTCCAATCCAAGAGCAAGGGATATCTTTCCATCTTCCTGTGTCCTCTTTAATTTCTTTCAACAGTGGTTTGTAGATCTCTTTGTAGAGATTTTTCACATCTTTGGTTGGCTTTATTGCTAAGTATTTTATTTTTTTGGTGGCTATTGTAAATGTGCTAGCTTTCTTCATTTCTTTTTCTGCATGCTCACTGTTGGAGTATAGAAATGCTACTGATTTTTGTGTGTTGATTTTGTAGCCTGCAACTTTGCTGAAATCATTTATCAACTCTAGGAGTTTTTTT
>NW_007738572.1:38907-40709 GCF_000696425.1 Galeopterus variegatus | reverse complement strand
TGCAGGATAATATTGGCAGTGGGCTTATCATATATGGCTTTAATTATGTTGAGATACTTTCCGTCTATGTGTAACTTGTAGAGAGTCTTTATCATGGAAGGATGTTGAATTTTGTCTAATGCTTTTTTCAGCATCAATAGAGATGATTATGTAGTTTTTGTCTTTGCTTTTATTAATGTGGTGTATCACATTTATTGATTTGCATATGTTGAACCAACCTTGCATCACTGGGATTTATCCCACTTGATCATGGTGTATAATTTTCTGTATGTGTTGCTGTATTCTGTTATCTAGTATTTTATTGAGGATTTTTGCATCTATATTCATCAAGGATATTGGCCTGTAGTTTTCTATTTTTGATGCATCTTTGTCTTGTTTTGGTAACGGTGATGTTTGCCTCATAGAATGAGTTTGGGAGAATGGCCTCTGTTTCAATCTTTTGGAACAGTTTGTAGAGAATTGGTATCAGTTCCTCTTTGAAAGTTTGGAAGAACTCTGCAGTGAATCTATCCGGTCCTGGGCTTTTCTTTGTTGGGAGCCTTCTGATAATAGCTTAAATCTCTTTTATTATTATTGGTGTGTTTAGATATTCTATATCTTCTTGGATCAGTTTTGGTAGCTTGTATCCATCTAGAAATTTATCCATTTCCTCCAGATTTTCAAATTTGTTGGCATATAGTTGTTTATAGTAGTTTGTAATGATTCCTTGTATTTCTGAAGTGTCAGTTGTAATATCTCCTTTTTCATTTCTAATTTTTGTTATTTGGGTCTTCTCTCTTCTTTCTTTTCTTTCTTTTTTTTCCTTTTTGTCTTTTTTTGTGTCCGGCAATGGATCGCAACCCTCAGTGTCNGATTGGGAAGATACCAGAAATATTCTGTAATGATGGGCAAAAGCTTATCTAAAATATTTTTGTTCATGTTTCCTTCTAAAAGTCAGGCCTGCAATAGTATATTATCTGTTCCTCTCTGGTGTCTCTCAGGGTCATGAAGTCAGTAAAACTTCTGATGACCCTGCAAGCCAGCTCTGCATGCTCTCTGCATCTACTCCTTACCCTGACGGGCCAAGTGTGTAAGGCAAGCCATGGTCTAGGGTTAGTTACTCAAGTTACCCACAAGGCCAGACACAACTGCAAATGGGAGGCTGTGCACAGTAGGCTTCCAAGCAGTGATTTAGAATCGTGTGGTGAGCAGGGCTTGGCACTGGCACAGCCCGGGAATGGTGGCTTCTCTCTGCAGACCTCTCAGCATCCTGGTGCTGAATGAACTTATTTTCCCTTACAACAGTCTTCTGGGGATATGGGTCAAAGGCTGAATATTTGGAACTACTAGACATTGAGTTGAGCCAGAGATGAGAGACATCTGTCTGAGGTTGGAATGAAAGAGCAGTTTCTTGCTAGGCACACACGTCTAGCCTCTTATTGTCTTCCTAGTATTATCTCCCCTATGTACTTTTTACTTTTTAACATTGTAATGAAGTATTAAGTGCAAAGACTGCCTACAAATATATGTGAAGTGTGAAAAATAAGGAAACAACCCACACCCGTGGATACACCTCCAGTCAATCTAATCTGAAAGACAAAATTACCACTCCCTTGGAAGGTTTCCATTCACCCCTCCGTAATCCCCTTTACCCATTCCTCTCCACCCCCTCCGCTCCCCCCTGCCACATCATATCTGTTCACTTGACTTAAATAGTTCAAGGAATTTTTAAGGTTATTCTGTCTTCTTCCCCCCCACCCCTTGATTTGTTTGTGTGTTTATTTATTTATTTATTTTTAGCTACCACAAATAAGTGAGAACAT
>NW_007738572.1:34073-35891 GCF_000696425.1 Galeopterus variegatus | reverse complement strand
CTTCTCTCTTCTTTCTTTAGTCAATCTTGCTAAAGGTTTGTTGATTTTATTTATCTTTTCAATAGACAAACTTCTTGTTTCATTGATCTTTTGTATTGTTTTTCAGGTTTCTATTTCTTTTAGTTCTGCTATGATCTTAATTATTTCTTCCCATCTACTAACTTTAGATTTGGATTGTTCTTGTTTTTCTATAGCTTTAAGGTGAAGTGTCAGGTTGTTTATATGCCATCTTTCCATTCTTCTGAAGTAAGCATTTAATGTGACAAATTTCCTCCTTAATACTGCTTTTGCAGTATCCCACAGTTTTTGGTATGATGTGCCATTATTTTCATTAGTTTCAAGAAATTTTTTGATTTCTTGTTTAATTTCTTCTTGGGCCCATATGTCATTAAATAGAATGTTGTTTAATTTCCATGTGTTAGTATAGTTTCCAGAGTTTTGCTTATTATTGATTTCTAATTTTAATCCATTGTGATTGGAAAAAAAATACATGGAATAATTCCAATTTTTTTTAAGTTTGTTAAGACTTGCTTTGTGACCTAACATGTAGTCTATCCTGGAGAATGTTCCATGTACTGATGAGAAGAATAAATATTCTGAGTTTGTTGGATGGAATGTTCTGTAGATATCTCCAAGTCCAATAGGTCTAAAGCATTGTTTAGATCTTGTGTTTCTCTATTGATTTTTTGCCTAGATGATCTGTCCAATAAAGAGAGTGGGGTGTTCAGGTCCCCTGCTATTATGGTGTTAGTATCTATCTCTTTCTTTAGATCTAACAGTGTTTGCTGTATAAATCTGGCTGCTCTGATATTGGGTGTGTGTATATTTATGATTGTTATGTCTTCTTGATGGATAGATCCTTTTATCATTATATAGTGGCCTTCTTTATCTCTTTTTATGGTTTTTGCTTTAAAGTCTATTTAATCTGGTATAAGAATAGCTACTCCAGCTCATTTTTCATTTCTATTTGCATGACATATCTTTTTCCATCCTTTCACTTTTAGTCTATGTGTGTCTTTACAGGTCAAGCGAGTCTCTTGAAGATAACATATTGTTAGGTCCATCTTTTTAATCCAGTCAGTCAGTCTGTGTCTTTTGAATGGGGGAATTTAATCCCTTTACATTTAGAGTTATTATTAAAAGGTGTTGTTTTACTCTTAGGATTTTACTGATTTTTGTTTAGATGTCTTAAGTACCTCTTGTTCCTTTCTTTCTAAATTTCCTGTTTGTCTTATGTGTTTATTGGTTTCTTGGGGTGATAGATAAACTATTTTTTTCTTTTTTGTTAGCATTTTTGTTTTGCTGGTAGGTATTGTTCTTTCTTGCATATTCATGGCAGGGNTTTGAATATATCATCCCATTCTTTTCTGGCTTTTAGGGTTTCTGATGAAAAGTCTGATGTTTTTCTGATTGGGGCTCCCTTATAGGTGACTTGTCGCTTCTCTCTTGCAGCTTTTAAGATTCTCTCTTTGTCTTTGAGTTTCTCCAGTTTGATTATCACATGTCTTGGAGAGGATCTTTTTGGGCTGAATGTGTTTGGTGATCTTTGGGCTTCCTGAATCTGGAGATCTGTGACTTTCCCTGTACCTGGCAAGTTTTCTGCTATTATTTCATTGAATATGTTTTCAATGCCATTTCCTTTTTACTCCCCTTCTGGAATACCTATGATTTGGATATTTTAGCACTTAAGGTTGTCAGTAGTCTCTCTTAGATTTTCTTCAATTTTTTTGATTCTTTTTTCTTTTTACTGGTCTGCCTATGTTAATACAAACAGCCTGTCTTTAAAGTCAGAAATTCTCTCTTCTGCTTGTTCAAGTC
>NW_007738572.1:29807-33335 GCF_000696425.1 Galeopterus variegatus | reverse complement strand
ATTGTGTTGTCTAACTGAGTTTTCTTGTATCTCATTTAGTTTCCTTAGAATTGTTACTCTACATTCCTTGTCTTTCATTTCAAAGACTTCCTGTTCTATAGGATCTAGCATTTGAGAGTTATTATTTTCCTTTGGTGGTGATGCACTTTCTTGATTTTTTATATTTCTGGTATCTTTCCTTTGGTGTTTTGTCATTGTGGCTGGGGGTATCACAGTACAGTACACTCATTTCACCCTGATGTCTGGCTTAGATCTTGAAGGGACTGCCACTTCTGGTCATCAGGAACTAGCCTGGACTGGAAGTTCTGCCCCACCTGCCTTCTCTGGGATGGACGGCTTGGGGTCTGGGAGCCCCAAGCTTCTTAAATCTCTCCTGGTGGCAGGACAGGCCTGGGCTGGAAGTCCTGCCCTGCCTGCCCTCTCTGGCCTGGCAGGCTCAGGGCATGTGGGCCCAGAAACTCTAAAGTCTCTATGCAGTGGGGAGCAACCTGAACTGGAGTCCCACGGTGCATGGTTCTTGCCTGTTCCAGCACAGATCTCAGGTCCTCTGTTGTTGCTCCTTAATAGTTGCAAATTGGTTGTTCTATGGAAGAGAGTGACACCAGGAACCAACTACTCTGCCATCTTGACTGGAACTCTAAAGTTTTTATATGTTTGCTGCTGATGTATAGAAATGCAATTCATATTTGATAGTAATTTTGGTTCTTGGAAATCTTTCTAAATCCTCTAATTTACAGATAACTTATCTCTAGATTTGATTGTGTTTTTACACAGAAAATCATGTCATCTAGTATTTGATTTACAGATAACTTATCTCTAGATTTGATTGTGTTTTTACACAGAAAATCATGTCATCTAGGCAGAATGTTTTTTTTCTTCCATTCTTTCTGATCTTTATATCTAATATTTATTTTTCTTGTTTTAGTAACTTTCAGTCCAATGTTTCTAGAAGTTGTGATGTCAGGAATCTTGTCTTATTTCTTGTTTTAATAGGAATATTTTTATTCTTTTATATGCTCAAAGTAGATTTTTTGAGATGATTTTAGTCAATTTAATACATTTTTTTAAAATTCCTACTTTTCTAAGAATTACTTCTTTATTATGAATGGATATTCAACTTTATTATCTAATTTTTGCTACTATTGAGATGCAGCATAAGATCGCTATCTTTTAATCTTTTAAGGGTTGCTCAGTTAGCTCAGGTGGTTAGAGTGCAATGTTATAACACCAAGGTCAAGGATTCAGATCCCAATACCAACCAGCTGCCAAAAAATTTTTAAAAAAAGTTGAAGATGGCAGAATAGATGGTCCCCAGTGTCACTCTCTCCCACAAATCAACCAATTTACAACTACAAAAAAGCAATGACAGCCAAGCTGGGGCCGCTAAAGCTCAGGGAAAGAGGAGGAGAATCTTACGGAGTGCATGAAGGTGGGTGAAGCCATGATGAGAGAAAGAAAAGCTGCTCTGACCGTTTCAATCCCTGACCACTTCCAGGCTGGAGCTTCCGAGCACACAGAGCAGGAGCCAGCAAAAGCTGCAGCTGAGCCCTTCAGATGAAGAAATTCTTGGAGGCAGCAGGGGAGAAGAGGGCCATGGTGGCCCCCAGGCCAGCAAGACCACTAATAGGGTTCTCATGGACCCACAAAGCAGTGAAGAGCCACAACAACTGAAATAAAGGAGCCACTCAGAGGCCAGTGAGTTATTGCAAGGGCCCAGCGCATGGCACGTCCCATGGGAAGTGTTTGTAGTGCGGGTGGTGGGAGAGACAGGCCCAGTGGGAAAACACAGGGGCATAGAAAGAACAGCTGATCTTCCCACCAGTCAGCGAAGGACCACTCAGAGGAGACTGGTCAGGAATGTAGAATTGCATGGGGTGCAGTTCGATGAAAAGACTTGGGCCCAGACCAGAGTTTCTACACAACCCAGGTGCACTGGATCTCTTGAGAGCTGGAAGTACCTATAAAGTCAACCACTAAAATCTGAGCTGCACAAAAAGCCTTCCCTAGGGAATCAGCAGCAAAGCAGCAATTTAGCTCAACCACAGAGCTCAGGTGCTGATCCCCGTAGGAATTTCCCCCATTTTAGAAGTAAGCAAAGGACAACAAATTAGTTCCAGCACAGAGTTTAAATGGTGGAAACAGCAAAATAATTCATAACATAAATGAAAGAAAAACCAAAGTACCCCCAACCAGAGACAGTTTCATACTAACTAGTAAAGGTCTCATTTCACCAAAGAACACCTAGAACACCTAGAAGGACTGGAAGTCCCCTGGGCTACCAAACCAGAAAGTGGGGAGGGCTGGGGGCCTCAGCAATGCCCCCAACACCTGCAACCAATTCTGAGGGTGAGCCACAACAGCCTAGGCCACGCCCTTCCAACACACACAGCCAGCCCAGCAGTGACCACCAAGCTGCCGCAGGAAGTACCCTGGGCTCTCCCGAGCCGGGGCAGTGGGAGGTGAGAGCTTTTGCCACACCCCCTTGACATCTGCACCCAGCCCAGCAATAACCAAGCCACCAATGGAAGCCCCCTGGTCTCCCCTGTGAGAATGAGGGGGGTGCCAGAGGCCTCAATCCCACCCTCTTCCTTCCTCCTCTTCCATCCCATTTCCTTGCCCTTTCCCCTCTCCCCCTCACTCCCCACTACTCCACATCTTAGAATGTAAAAAATAATATTTAATAAAATTATATTTTCTTTAAAAAAAATCTCTTAATGCAGCAAATTACATTATTGATTTCCTAATATCAAACCAACCTGCATTGCTAGGAGATATCCAACATAGTCATGCTATATTTTGTATACATTGTTCAACTGACTTGCTATTGTTTTGTTAAGAAATTTTGCATCTATATTCATGATAGAGATTGCCCTTTACTTTTTCATACAATCCCTGTCAGGCTTTGAAATCAGGTTAATAATATTCTCTCGAAATGAGTTGGGGAGTACTTCTATCATTTTTTCCCTACACACTTTAATAGTTTGAATAAGATCAGAATAATTTGTATCTTCAGTGTTTGTTAGATCTCATTTAAAAACCATCTTGATTTGGAATATTCTCACGTGAAGTTTTAAAACTTCTGAACCAATTCCTTTACTGGTTATGGAACTATTCAGGTTTTCTATTTCTTCTGAAGTCAACTTTAGTAAGTTATTTGTTTATTTACGCTTTAGAAATTCAATTGACCTAAGCTTTCAAATTATTGATATAAAATTGTCTACAATATCATTTTATTAACATCTTAATACCTGTGGTATCTGTAGCTTGCTCTTCTTTTTTATTCTTAGCATTGCTTACTTTGTGATTTATCTATTTTTACTTCTGGTCAGTTTTACCTAAAGTTGGTAAATTTTATGCCTTTCCAAAGAACAAAAATTTGACTTTGTTGAGCCTTACTATTGTACATTTGTTTTCCATTTTATGTATTTCTAATATTGTCAATATTATTTCTTTCCTCCTACTTGTTTTGGATATATCATACATTTCCCTCATTTTTAAAGTTGAAGGCCTAACTTTTTTTTTTTTTTT
>NW_007738572.1:28466-29330 GCF_000696425.1 Galeopterus variegatus | reverse complement strand
CTAACTTAATGTTCAGCCCTTCTTCTTTTATAAGATGAAGATTTAAGACTATAAATTTTCTACTTCACATTGCTATAGGTACTACTCACAAGGTTTTATATGCAATGCTTTCATTACTGCACAGTTCTAAATGTGTTCTACTTTTAATGATAATTTTTTTCTTTAGCTCTTGTGTTATTTAGAAGTAAGATAACTTATTTCAAAACAAATGAAGTTATTTTGTTTTATTCAGAGGGGAATGTTTATTCTTCATTAATTAAATTAAGGTTAGAATAACGTGTTCTTTATGATGCCAATCATTTGAAATTTTTTGAGATTTTATTTATGCCTCAGCAAGTGACCAATATTCATAAATATCCCTTACATACTTAAGAGGAATATGTATCCTGCAGTGTTACATACATGTTCATTAAAATAAACTTGCTAATTGTGTTTAAATATTTTTATAACCTTAATTGCTTCATCCATATGTTATGAAAAGATATGTGGTAAAATCTTCAACTAGGATAATACAATTGTTAAGTTATCCTTGCTATTATCATTTTTCCTTTATGTATTTTGATAGGTATATATAAACTAGAATTGTTATATCTTCCCAGTGATTTTAATTTTTTATCCCGAAATAGTGGCTAGAGAATTCTTCTAAGAAACATGTGATTTATGAATTTCCAAAAGTCAGGTATGTGACATTGTATACAGTTTATGAGTCACAGTTTTACATCCTTCTCATTCATAGTAGAGCAGCTTCTAAGATATGACCTTTGGTGGGTCTTTGAGAGGTTTCCACCTTTCATGGCTTCAGGATATATTGGACGTTCTACTAATCTGGTAGTACCTTTCATGTGAACAGCAATGAAATTGCAT
>NW_007738572.1:18525-28122 GCF_000696425.1 Galeopterus variegatus | reverse complement strand
ATATATTGGACGTTCTACTAATCTGGTAGTACCTTTCATGTGAACAGCAATGAAATTGCATCGGATGAAGAAAATTATAGTAATTTCCCCTCAATGAGGACCAGTAAATATTGGCATTTTTCCAAATGGTGGGAATCAATGTTTTTGGTTTTATTTGTTAGGATTATTTATGGATATTTTACTTGAAGGCCTAAGAATGAATTAGATACCTTACAGCATCCAGGATTTAAAATAGATATGTGGGAGCAACTTTTAAAATGAATTGTAGTTTTAAATTGTAATATACAATATTTGTAGTCTTTATTTTCTCTGAGCTCTTTTTCCTTAGGTGAAGACCTCTGTGCTGAAAAGGTACCATGTCACTTCACTCTTCTGGCCATCAATGAATGGAGGTCGTGGACTCTTGAACCAAACAGTGTCAAGGAAAATTGAAATTGGGATTCAACACTAGACATTACCTCCTAAACTGGAAAGACATGTAAACATGGGAGATGAGGCTGACATTTTTGTTCAGCCGTCTTCTGCCATGAGCACAGAAAGATCCATCTGCAAGATCGAAAGAAGAGGGAAGTAGAATTTAGGGAGAAACCGAGAAGAGAGAGCATGTGGCTTCAGGGAGAGAGAGAAGTAGACTTGAGTCTTGGTATTAGTAGAGCTCCTGGTTTCAGTCTCTGATACCCAGCTGCTTTTCTTGCCCTTAGATTTTTTTAGACACTCCTATATCCTTGCAATAACTCCCCCTTTCTGGCTTAGGCTGCTTTGAGTGGATTTCTGTCCTTGCTGACCTGAAACATTACTGTGTACACCAACCTATAGAGCAGCCTTCAGAGCAGTCAGATGGTCTTGGAATCATTCCCAGGGCTGTGGTTAGTAGCGTCTAAGCATCTGAAGGGCTTCTTTATGGGGTATGGGTCTTGGATATGGACTAACAGTGGAGTCTAATGCACTTCAGCAACTTGCCACCACCACATTGCACTTTTGATTCTGTGCTTTCCAAATAGAAACCATAAGAAATGCTAGTATAAACTGAATTCAGTGCTAAATGGGTTTATTAAAACTTAAAGAAACCAAACATAACTGGCAGAAAACATTTTCAGAATGATCTGATAAAAACCATTAGAACCCATACTGATATTTTTCTACATAGCATGTTCTGATGACTAAATCCATAATGGCTTTTATATTATTTTTAGTTTTCCACTGTTTCTCCACAGAAGGAAATGTTCAGAATCCAGAGTATGTTAGTATTGAAGCACTTTTCTGAGTAATAAAACAGGCTTGCCCCTGATAAAAAGAAAAGAAGAAGCCCATATCAATGTCTATTCAAGAACTCTTTTTTTTTCAGTGATGGTGTGTGTTGGGGGTGGGTGGTGGTGGTGGTGGTGGGGTTCCAGAACTAGTTGTGCACTAACTTCAAGTTTTTTATTTCTATGTATCTATCAAACATCTGTCTATCCATATCTATGTAGAGAGATGAAATCAATCAACTTAGAGATCTAGAAAGTTGCTATTAGGTTAGGTTCCTAGGTTGTCACTTTGTTTTTGTGTAAGCTATCAAACATCTGTCTATCCATATCTATGTAGAGAGATGAAATCAATCAACTTAGAGATCTGGAAAGTTGCTATTAGGTTAGGTTCCTAGGTTGTCACTTTGTTTTTGTGTAATCTATTCTTTGAATGCCCACAAATTAAATGATTGCTGGAGCTACAGAAATTCAATAGATTCTATGGCATTCTCCTTTCATTGAACCATTCATTCATTCTTTTGACTGTGCCTTGAGTTTACTATAGATCCATCCTTGAAAGGCAGTATTCCATAAATGTTTAAGAATACAGAATCCAGAGCCAAAAGGTTCGGGATTGACGCAGGTGAGGGGTTTGTGACCTTTCTCTGTGCCTCAGTTTCCTCACCCATAAGGTGGGAATAACAGTAGAACCCGTCATATAGGATTGCTGTGAGGAGCAAATGAGTTAGGGTGCTTAAACACATAGAGCAGGGTCTGGCACAGAGCAAGCCCTACACAGTGTTAACCTGATGGCCATCCCAGGCATGATTGGTGCCCTCTGGGGGCATGCCCAAGAATAGTTTGACAATTCCACCAGCATTAACTCAGAGTGCATAGTAGGGAAGCTACTTACCAGTTATCTCCTCAGCCAAGTATGTTGGAACCCCCCGGCACATGGTAGTGATGTTATTTCCAAACTTGTTCAAGTCATCAACTTTGCTAGGGTTGATGGAGTACATCAGGCCCTTGCGCGATAGTTCCCCTGCTCCTTTACCCTGAAGTTGAGTGTGGAGAAGACAGGTGGGAAGGAAGAACAAGAACAATGCGAAGCCCAGTGGTTTGTTGATTTGAGGGAGTACAAGGACAATGGAGGTATTGCTCAGCTATAATTTTTCCATAATCAAGATGAAGAAGAGCCGATTCTAAGTGTCCCAAAGGATTTAGCTGGTTTGAAACCTCAGCTTCTCACAAAAACAGAAGAATGAGGCTAAATTTATTCTGAAACTTGGACCTCATTTGGTCATCGTGGATTCCTTGGATCAGGCTGTGTAATAATCAGCTTTTGAGAATGCAGCTTATTTATTTTTCTCTACTTTGTCAATAAAATGTACCCATTATCAGTTATAGGAATATGATCTCAGGCAAACATTTTAAACAACCATGGATTACCTCTTCCCACTCACCTTAACCGAGATTTCCAGATAAAATACAAAACACCCAGTTACATTTGAATTTTAGTTAAACAGCAGATAATTTTTCTAGTATAACTATATCCCAAATATTGCATAGGACATATGTATACTAAAAAAAAAAAGAGAGATAGATTTGTTTATCTAAACTTCAAACTTAACTGGGTATCCTCTATTTTTATTTGCTAACTCTGATAACCCTAACTAACCCTTGCAGAAAAACGTCCTTGGAGAAGTGTTGAGGGCTCGCATTTGTGTGAGCAGAACTTTGCTCCTCTAACAGGTGAGGTTATCAGGTGTTCTGCTCAGTCCCATAGAGGCAGGTGTGAGCCACAGCATTTGATGTGGTGGAAGCTGCCTCTTCTTGGGCAATTACCTATTACTCTTCCTCCTTTGTGCTGCACACTACAGCATATATGGTCAAGAGGGAATGACTGTGATCTTCTCATTATTTACTGGAAGTTCATAATACCTCTTCCCTCACCAAAAATAAAAAAGACTTTTATTTTTACCTTCTTTTCCTTGATCAGTGCATCCAGAGCTTGAATGGAAGGCACGGCATCTTTGTTCATTTTGTACACAATGCATGACTTCTTGTGAAAGAGTCTGGTTGCAGCAAAGCCCTTTTAAAGAAGATGGCAGAGAGTGAGATGTAGGTTTTCCATGAAGCTTTTCTTATTAAAAGTCAGTTCCACAAGCAGAAGGAAATGGAACTCCAAGATCATGATTAGCTGCGGTAAGACCGCTGGATCTGGTCCTGTTTTGCAGTCATACCTATTGCTAACATTTGTAAGGATAGACTGTAAGCTCCTGGAGGGCAGAGACTGAGTATCCAACTCATTGCTTCATCTTCAGGTTCTAGAATGGTAAGAGTCACTGTACACATGTCTGTTTTACTGAAACAAACTTTACAAACTATTTAATTTTAGTCTCTTTTGATCCTCACAACATTTCAAGGAGGCAGGTTAGACAGGAATTAGTTTTTTAATTGATCAGATGATGAAACTAAAACAATAATGAGTTTTTTTTTAAAAGTACAAAGTTTGTTAAATACAGAGCTAGTAATTGCAGAGTTGGAGCTTCTCTAGTGCCAAGGGTTTTCTTTTCTTTTCTTTTTCTTTGCTCCCTTGCCAATTAATATTGCCATTTACATTCCTTTGGTCCTTTTGAGTTGTAGGTGAAATGTCAATTTCTTTCTCTTTAGAAGGAAATTGAAGACAGAGTGAGATGAGCTATGCTTTGGCAGCAGTAGTACTGCATAGATCTTTCATTGTTATTGAAGACATCTGCAGGCAAGGCAAAAGGATATTTATATTTGTCTTATATCCCCACAACCTCTTGAACATAATGAATCCTAGTAACTGTTCATTTGTTTGCATTTTAATTGATTGTGCAACACTTATTAACAGTAGTTAATATCTAGGGACTGAAATTGGGTGAGCAAAACAGGAACTTTAACTTATAACTATATGCTTGTTCGCAGTTAGAATTTATTTTATTTTTTATTTTTATGGTTAGATTGCACATTTATTTTTGTTTTAAAAAAAGACACCATATTTTTTTTTTTTTTGTCCTTTTTGTGACCTGTAACCCTTGGCTTGGTGTCGGCCGCACTGCACTCAGCCAGTGAGCACATCGCACCGGCCATCCCTATATAGGATCCGAACCTGCGGCGGGAGCTTGGTATTTGCCTCAGCTTTTATTGTAAAGACAAGGAAATACAAGAGAAGAAACAACTTAATCATTTTTCAAAGGAATGAAAAAAATTGTCTATGGTGCATTCTCTGGAAAGCATCTTGAGAAACAAAGGAAAGGGAGTGAAGCTGGATAAGAAATGACCTTAATATCCTTATCTAATCTAGCAGAACATCCTTGAAGATCTTTGTTGTGCTAAGAGCTTTTTTTTCCCTTTGAACAATCCCTGTTCTGCCTCAAATCTCATATCTACTTTTTTTTTGTGTGTGTGTGTGTGTGACCGGTAAGGGGATTGTAACCCTTGGCTTGGTGTCGGCCGCACTGCACTCAGCCAGTGAGCACATCGCACCGGCCATCCCTATATAGGATCCGAACCCCCAGCGGGAGTGCTGCTGCTCTCCCAGTGCTGCACTCTCCTGAGTGCGCCACGGGCTCGGCCCAGACACCATNCTCCTGGAGGGCAGAGACTGAGTATCCAACTCATTGCTTCATCTTCAGGTTCTAGAATGGTAAGAGTCACTGTACACATGTCTGTTTTACTGAAACAAACTTTACAAACTATTTAATTTTAGTCTCTTTTGATCCTCACAACATTTCAAGGAGGCAGGTTAGACAGGAATTAGTTTTTTAATTGATCAGATGATGAAACTAAAACAATAATGAGTTTTTTTTTAAAAGTACAAAGTTTGTTAAATACAGAGCTAGTAATTGCAGAGTTGGAGCTTCTCTAGTGCCAAGGGTTTTCTTTTCTTTTCTTTTTCTTTGCTCCCTTGCCAATTAATATTGCCATTTACATTCCTTTGGTCCTTTTGAGTTGTAGGTGAAATGTCAATTTCTTTCTCTTTAGAAGGAAATTGAAGACAGAGTGAGATGAGCTATGCTTTGGCAGCAGTAGTACTGCATAGATCTTTCATTGTTATTGAAGACATCTGCAGGCAAGGCAAAAGGATATTTATATTTGTCTTATATCCCCACAACCTCTTGAACATAATGAATCCTAGTAACTGTTCATTTGTTTGCATTTTAATTGATTGTGCAACACTTATTAACAGTAGTTAATATCTAGGGACTGAAATTGGGTGAGCAAAACAGGAACTTTAACTTATAACTATATGCTTGTTCGCAGTTAGAATTTATTTTATTTTTTATTTTTATGGTTAGATTGCACATTTATTTTTGTTTTAAAAAAAGACACCATATTTTTTTTTTTTTTGTCCTTTTTGTGACCTGCCGCACTGCACTCAGCCAGTGAGCACATCGCACCGGCCATCCCTATATAGGATCCGAACCCCCAGCGGGAGTGCTGCTGCTCTCCCAGTGCTGCACTCTCCTGAGTGCGCCACGGGCTCGGCCCAGACACCATATTTTTAAAGAATGGAAATTGCATGTTGACTACGTACACTTCCATAATCCCAGATGGAATTCCAGGGGTTGTCTCCATTGTTGTTGTCAATATTGGCCACGTTGTGTTCATTGTTGACACTCACTGTCTGCTGCCCACTTCCAGCACTGTTGTCATCATCGCTGACATTGATATTCTGAAGTTATAAAGAATTGAGAATGACTTAATAATGCATTTCTTTGCAAATTCATTTTGGTAACAAACTTTAAAAAGTGAGACTTACATAGTCAGCAATAGCAGGAGCTAGGAAGACTCCAAGAAGTCCAGCAAAGACAATCTGAAATGACAAATAACACTGGCTTACTGTTACAAGGCAAAATGATGTCCTCTTCTTTCTTCCTCTATCCAAGCTTATGAAAAATATTTACTGATTTTACTAATGTGTAAGTGGTCTGTGTTTTCTTGTTCTTTAACCTTGTATTTTTTAACCATAGAAAATGTTAATCATAATATAGAATTTTTTTTTTCCTGACTGGTAAAGGGAGCGCAACCCTTGGCACGGTGTTGACTGTACCATGCTCAGCCAGTGAGTGCACCTTCCACCCCTATATAGGATCCGAACCCGTGGCCTCGGCGCTACCAGCACTGCACTCTCCCCAGTGAGCCACGGGGCCGGCCCATAGTATAGAATTGTTGATTAATTTTAAGTAATTATATTAATGTGATTTATAGTTTTAGAATTTTAATGTGGGTCTTATGAAAAACTGATGAAGAATACATTTTAAAATGAATAGAATACATAGTATGAAAATAGTCATGATGTAAGTTCTAAAAATCACATCTGAAAGTGACTTAAGTTAATTTTCCTATTTGATCTGGGATGCTTTCTTCCTAATAGCATATGTACTCTTTTTATTTAAAAAAATTTTTTAAAGCGATGGATTAGTAGGTAGGTTGTACGCTGATGATGAGAGACCAAGGATAGGGTGTCTGGCTGTTAGGTGTGGTTAACAGAAGGAAAGTCAATAACAGAGTCTCAGGATACTTGGTTTAGTAATTTGTCACTGGATACATGACACTGGTTCTCAGAACATAGAGCTTTATGCAGGTGCCCCATTCTGGGTACCTAGTCTCATTTCCTTTGCACGGGACAAAATAGTTTTAGAACTTGACTGGAGAGTCAACGTAAATAAAAAAAATTTTTTTTCCCTTGATGTCTTTAAAAGGAGTTAAAAATTAGTCTCCTAAAAAGTCAGAAACTGAAAAAATTTTAGAGAACATCTAGTACAATGCAATCCTTTTACAGATGAGGAAATTGAGCTTCAGAGGTTGAGTGACTTGACCAAGGTTGTAACTCTTGTTCATGGCAGAACTAGGAGAGAAATCTGATCTGACCTGTGTCTGGAGCTCTCTCCACTCACTATTTAACCTTGCTGTTATTAAGAGGACTTATTTCTAGATAATTATTTTACATTTGCAACCCCATTATAAAGCAGAGTCTGCTGTAATAGTCATGTATTGTATGATGAAACATGAAAATATTCATCTGATTCTAGCCCCTTTGCATCTGTTATAAGAAACACGGTACTACCAGTTCCTTTCACAGAATTTTGTGGTCTACCTCCTACATTCTCATGCTTCTGTCTGGAACCACAGGCGAGACGCTGCTCTAGCTTCATGCTTCAGATGCTTTTCTGAATAAATGGTGTGACAAGGCCCAAGGCACATTTTTCTTACTTGGAGATACATCTCACAGCAAAGAATGTGGCATAAAGTTTCTCATCCACTTGTTTTGATAATAAGCTTTTTAATCTTGCCTGTACATGCTCAGGAGTTTTAGTAAAAGGAGGAATTCAAGAATGGGGAAAGATCGGACACTTTCTAGGGCTTAGGGACTATGTCCTCCATCTAGAGACCTGAACCAGGTCATGTAGGAAATAATTTTCTTAAAAACAGTTTGATAGAAGATGCTCAGACAGCTGTCTAATCCCTGGGTAATTATCCTTCTCTATAGCGATGCTTATAAATGTCATGATTCCATGAAAAGGAAAGAGAGATTTTTTTTTTTTTACTAAGTTTTCCATTATGGTGATATTGCCATAAGAAACAGGCCCCCTTATCTCAGAATGTTAAGTCTGTACTTATATGGTAATAGATTCAAAAGAAAAAATCTACTCACTGTAAACTTCATCTTGTCTTCACGAAAGCAATGGAGCAGAGGGGAAGGCAGGTATGGACCTGGCTGAGGGGCCTTCTCGTATTTGTACTCAACCAGCTTTATTCAAACAAGGTGTGATCAGGTGGGGCCCAAACTTATCTTTCTCCATTTCTCATATCTGTGCCATGACCCAGCATACCAGGAAGCTTTAGGAATATCTTCCTGGTTAGCAAGGCACTTTGCCATGGAGTTGATCTGACTCATCATATGTTGAAGTTGAAGATATCACAACAAACTCAATATGATTTATGATAACTTCTGGTCCAATTGAAGCTGTAGGTGTGGGTATTTTACACATTGACATTGCTCCGATTCAGAAAAATAATAATCCCTAAAACCAAACAAGATCACAGATGAAAAACTGTGTGCATACCTGGCCTTCCAGACAGCAGCTCCTAAAGGAAGGTGGGGACAGTTTCTTCTTGTTACCTTTTCCTGAGCCCATTGGGCTTTCACCACAGTTGTGTAATTGATCACTCTGGTCATGAGTCTCTTATATTCCAGTGCATTTTCTCCATTTTCCTTAAGGATATCTTTCTATAGATTACTATACCATCTATAGAAACTTTCACTAGAAGCCTACGAATAAAGTTCAAATTCATTGGAATGCATCCAGGATCCTTGATAATAAGGCTTCCAAAGCCTCCCCAGCTGTGCCTGCCCTTTAATGCCATGTACCTATATTCTAGCTACACCAGAGTTGCCACCATCTCTGGAATATTAAGATGTTTCATGCCTCTGTTCCTTTGCACGCACTGTGCTCTCATCCTGGAGTGCCACTCCATTGCCTTTCCCTAATTGGTAAGTTGCTACTCATTGTTCAAGGACCAGCTCAGATGCCTCTGCATTCATTACTTCTTCCTCACCTCCTAGGTGGAATTTTCCTTCTTTTTTTCTTGGAGGTATAAAAGCAGTCTCTGCCCTTTTTTTTTTTTTGCCTCTGGATAATTCTCAGAAATTACATTAAAATAATAGAGCAATTTTTCATCAGAGGTAGAGAGTAGAAACTATCATTTGGGCAAACAAGTAAATGCTCAAAACAGTTTTGGAGATGAATTCAAGTTTAGTTTTTTTCCTGCTCCCTACTACAAACTGAAGCTAGTAAGTAAAATTTGCTGAAGAGAAAAATTACATCTCATTAATTGCTGATGTACAAATTTCCCCTTTAGTTGGAAACCTTTTTTGAGCTCACAATTATCCTCCTTTGCATGGATTGAAGCCATAAGACGGGGTTACATGGCTATAAAGCTTGATTCCACCAATGTCTCTTCCAAAATATTGGCATGAGTGGATTAGAACAGCTGTAGTAATATATTGCATATGTTCTAAATGTGTTCACTAATATCTTTCAAATTCAGTTTTTAGCCACAATAGGTCAACAGGCCTGGGGTAGGAGGCAGAGGGTTGAAGAGGTTTTCAGCCACTTTAGGAACCGTCAGGTCATTGCAAAGTCAAAGAGTGAACTCAGCCTTGGGCAGTCATCTTGGTTCACTGGGGCAGTGCCCAGCACACCTTTTGCATGCCATACCTTACCAAAGACTCGAGGTTGACAAATGCTAGTCTGGAAGGTGTTCCATGATAGATGGATAGAGAGAGAGAATTCAGGGCCCAACCATCTCCCTTTTAGAAAATGATAATTCACATATC
>NW_007738572.1:4475-18217 GCF_000696425.1 Galeopterus variegatus | reverse complement strand
ATAGAGAGAGAGAATTCAGGGCCCAACCATCTCCCTTTTAGAAAATGATAATTCACATATCGTATGATTTAAGAAATCATATGTGCTAAGAAATCTACAGGCGTGAAATCTTTGCTGTGTTGTTTCAAGAAGATTCTCCTAAACTTAAGTGACCACAGAACCTGGTTGTTCTTCCTTGTTTTCCCTAATATCTGTTAACATTCCTGGGAACATCTTCATCATGGAAACAACATGGCCTCTGAAGGTGCACCCTGGGTTTGAAAATCCATTTGAGGAGCTCCTCGTTGGAACTAGGAGCCAGGAGAACTAGATTCTGTTCTTCTTCCTTCTTTCAATGAGTCATTTTCTCCCCTTTAAGCTTTAGGTTCCTTGTAAGTAAAAGAGAAGAAATTTCTCCTTCATCCAATATTGTTACTTCAGTGGCTCTGGAATCACAAGAGCCTCTTCCTCTGCACTTTGTGTGGTGTATGTGTCAGGGGGAGGGTCCAATCTTCACCTCAACCTTGGTCTCACCTAATATCAAAAGTCTGAATGAAGCAAGAGCCAGTTTCTTGCTATACTCTTGCCTGAGAGCTATGTTCTATGTTTCATGTCCTCCCATGGGAGGAAGTCAGAATATGTCAATGTTTTTGTCACCTCCACAGAACCTAGAATATGCTGGGACATATACGATGCTCAAAGATGGCTTTAAAAAATTTGAATTTCATAAAGGAGATGTTCAAGCTAGAGGATAAAAAGTGCATTATATTTATTCATTTCTGTTTTTTTGTGCTAGCTGGAGAGGTGCTGCCCTACATTGTGACACATCATGGGAGTCCCAGGTGATGGTGTGACCCTGGTGCTGTGGAGTTGGTGTGGGGCAAACCAGCCCATGGGTAAATAGGGCCTGCCCTGCCACAGAGGTTGATGCCGGGCCATGCCAAGGAACAGGCCCCTATCATCATTTTATCTTAGAAAGCACACACGCCCAAGGCTTCATCTTACTCCACACCCTGGCATGTCGAGCTCAGCGGAAACGCCCTTGTGTGGAACAAATGCATGCATCCATGAACAGTAAGCCCAAACCATGGGTCTGGGGTGACATTTAGAGACTTCCCACAGAAATCAGACTTTTTACATCCCTCCTTTTTCTGAGCGGAAGGGAATATTTACCTATGGGGGGCACCTTTTCATCATTGAATATTCTCACTCAAGCTTTCCTCTCCTGTCTACCCTGGTTGATGGGCTGACCGAGCAGTCGTTAACACCTGGGAAGCCCTTAGTAATCTCATCGTCCCTTTAATTCTTGCCCCATTTTCTGATACTCAGAACTCAGCTGGCCTACCGCTCATTTGCCCTCATATTAGAATTCATTTGTTTCAGTGCAGGAGCCCCTTCAAGCAGAGATTTGGTCTGTATCCTTGCCTTTATTTTTGTTTTTCTGAGCAACCTGCACACCAGTTTGATGGTCCTCCTGATGGTTCCCAGTCAGGTGGTTCATTGTGAGGTCTGAACATATTTCACCTCTGGGGAAACTTCTGCCCTCTCCCGTGGTCTCAGTTTACCAGCCTGTAGCTAAGACTCTAGCTATGGTTCTTCTGACTACAGCCTTGATGCTTGTGGCAGTGGTGTGCTCGTATCAAATCCTCCATATGCGCTTGTGGCCAAGAGTGATACATCTCAAAAAATAGCCACAGGAGCACATAAAATAACATTTTAATAGCTATTGCTCTAATTCCAGAAAATCCAAACTTACTATGTAGTTGTTTTTGTATAGGGGAAAAATTCTTTTCAAATTACAGCAAAGTGGAGGGAGCTCTTTTTTAAGGCATCACTAAAATCTTTATTTTTGTTATTTCTTCTGGGACCCTTGCCTTCCAAAATACATCTAATTCTGCCTTTCTGTTGCTGCTTGTATATGTCTGTCCAATTGCATTTGCCAAGACTTCTGGATCTTTCAGAGGTGAGCAATGACATATTATGCCTCAGATTAGTTTGAGTGTTAAAAGTGTGGTAAACAGAGTTTGAAAAAATCTTTCCGAAAAAAGGTCTCTTGAGTCATTTCCTCAGTTCTGCAAAATATATGAAAGCAGAAATAAAGAGGATGTCGATCAATAACTTCATTTTTCATCATCATGAAGACCAATCAAACCTGCTTAAGAACTATTTGGAGAATATATGCTCATGTGATTAATAGAAATCTCAAAGTGATAGTAAGATGTTGCTTTATAATTACCTCATGGTTAATTCGGAAATAATAACACTACTCCTTGTTCAGTGTTCATGCTGAAGCAGTTTAGAGATAATAGCGAGTAAAAGCACCTGTTTGTGTTCATTCAATCATAGCAGGCAAGGCCGGGAAAGGACTGAACTGCTCACTGAAAGATGAGAATTGGATCCTAAATTGTTAGAGCCACACCTGGAGCCAGGGTCTCATGAGGACCCAGCAGCCCCCACGCCACACTGCCCTCCATTGTTTCCCTAGCAGAAGAGGCCAAAGTAAAGGACTCGCTGAAAGGCCACTGTGCAATGAAGCACCGTTTTCTGGATCATCTAGTTTTGTTCAGGGTGACTGATCAGAACAGGCTTTCGTTTCCACGTCTCCAGTAGAACATAAGCACACATGTGTAATTTTTTCACTTCTGGAAGAACACATCCTCGGATGAAGACATTGGATCCTCAGAGGCATGTCAGGGAATTTTGAGCTCTCACATTTGTTCAATTACACTCTCTTCCTTCTTACACTCTCAGTCTCCAGTGCTAATAAAGCTTATCCATTGGGACTTATTCTGGGGTACGCTTTTCCTTCAGAGGTCCCACTGGGTTTGAGTAAAAACCAACTCCCCTCATTCAGGTCAGGAGAGTGTTTTCATTCGCTGCTCAGCAATGGATCATTGAGCCTGCAATCTTCTACTCATTTTCTCATATTGAAAAATAGCTAATTAATAGCAGCAATTCCTCACGCTCCAGCTAATGCAATGTCAAATGTAAGCACAAGTGCTGCGGAAGATTTAAAGATGTAAAACAACCAGTGTTCATATTCCAAGATCCTGAAATGTGTATGAGAGGCAGGGCTGGTTTCATGGACGTGAGACCAGTGCAGTTGCACAGGGCCCATGCACAGAAGAGAGCCCTGCACTTGGGTTTAGTGCTCTACAGTTGCCATCTTGAAATCTTAAAAATCTTATTTTTGAATGTGTGTTTTGTAAGTGGAGTCCAATGAGACAATGCAGCACACACTGGTGGCTTAGAGCCCTGGCTTGAACGTGATCCTGCCTCCCTACCTCCCTCAAAGTGCTGTCAACCACTATTCCTCTATCTCTCTCCACTGGAGGGGCCCGGCTTCGGGCACAGGAAAGGTCAAGGTTGGACATATACACCCCCCTGCTGAGTTGCAGAGTGGGACCCCAGATGCCTTTGAAGATCAGTACTTACCTTGTGAAAATTCCTGTGCCCAAGGGAGTGTGATATTAATTAGCAAATCAAAAATACTATCACAGGTTGAGAGAAAAAGAGAACCCATGGATGAAAGGAGAAAGCTTTTTTCTGCTTTCTGAACAATGTGTTCCATATTTTCATTTGGCATTGGGCTCTGCAAGTTACATAGCTGGCCCTGATGGGAGGCAAGACACACGCATAGTATGGACATACCAAAGTAAGGTAAGAAGAAGGCAAGGCTCTGACAGGCTTTGTAACTTGTCCAAGGTCACATGGCAGTTAAGAATGGAATGATGAATTCATGTAACCCTGGAGCCCGTGCTCTTTCCTTTATGCCTGCAGCTTCTCCAAATGAGCAGTAGAGACAAACATTCAGAGGAATGTGACTTCTCTACTCTGGAGTGGTTACAGAGGCTTCATGCAGCAGATGGACCTTGGCTGAGTCCTATGGGGCAGACTGAAATAGACATATAGAGAGGAAAGGTCGGGCCACTGCAGCTAGGAGAGTAGCAGACAGTGTGAGCTGGGGTTCTGTGGCTGTGAGGAGACCACATTACAACATTCTTGACACTCTAGATTCACCTTTATGGTTACTAAACATCTCATTTAATCACAATTAGATAGAGAAAAATTGAGTCAGAATTACTCAACTTATCAAGAACCTACAATTTTGCTGCACACTGAGCCTGAGATATTACAGGGATTTAATCTTCACCAATAGCCACTTGAAACTTCCCTTTCTTTTTGGCCCAACACTTCCCCATGTGTTTGATGGCTCTTTTCTCTTTCTCACACCCATATGTTCCAACATCCATGAGCTCCTCCCAGTAAATTAATATTTTATTTTTTATATTTCTTTTTTTTTATTGAATCAAAATTGATTATACATATTTTGGGGGTTCAACATTGAGATATGTTGATCAAATCAATATTACTAGCATATATATTGTTACAAATCATAATTATTCTTTATGCCCCTGGTCCAATCTCTCCCCAGCCCCCTCTCCCTTCCCACTCCCAAATTAACATTTTAGTTGGTGGCCAGGAGTGTTTCTCTAAAAAAGCAATCACTTAACTTTTTGTAATTGATACACCTTTGCATTTGATTTAGTCTCTTCATAAAGAAATTTTAGGCATGTATAAAGGGAGATATATAAACAAATTTATATATTTTAAAAATGTAAAAACCTATAATTGTGTAGAATTTCATGACTCACCTTGAAATAGATTGAAAGTATAGATTGATGACTTGTGATGGCCTCCCTGGATATCTGTTAGGCTGTGAGTAATTCTTATTCTTTTTCCTCTATTGATATGTTTTTTGTTTGTTTGTTCTTTTCCTTCTGGCTTCTTTCAGGATTCTCTCTTTGTCTTTGATTTTCTGCAGTTTGATTATGATACCTTCCTGTAGATTTTTTGGTATTCATCCTGCTTGGTTTTGTTGAACTTCCTGGTTCTGTGGTTTGGTATATGTCAATTTTGGAATATTCTTGGCCATTATTACTTCAAATATTTCTTCTGCTTCTCTTTCTGTTTATTTTCTTCTTGGTATTACAATTATGCATATTTTATACCTTTTAAAAATGTCTCACAATTCTTGAATATTCTGTTCCATTTTTTTCCATTTTTAAAAAAATATTTCAGTTTGGGAAGTTTCTATTGACATATCTTCAAGTTCATTGGTTCTTTCCTCCTCCATGTTCAGTCTGTTAATAAATTCATCAAAGACATTATTTATTTCTGTTTACAGTGTCTTTGATTTCTAGCACTTTGTTTTGATTCTTTCTTAGTGTTGCCATCTCTCTGCTTATATTACCCACCTGTTCTTGCATGCTGTCTACTTTCTCCATTAGAGCCCTTAGCATTGTAATCACAGTTATTTTAAATTCCCCATATGATAATTTCAATTTCCCTGCCATATATGAGTCTGGTTCTGATGCTTTGCTTTGTCTCTTCAGACTGGGTTTTTTTTTTTTCCTTTTAGCATGACATATTTTTTATTGAAAGATGGATATGACATATTGAATGATAGGAACTGAGGTAAAAAGGCCTTTTGCATGAGGTTTTATGTTAATCTGGTTAGGAGCTGGATTGTGTTTACTGTTTGTGTATAGGTGCCAGGGGCTTCACTTAGCATAATGGTTTGAAACTCATATGTGTTGTGGTACATCTATTTTTATTGGGCTATTTCTTTGTTTATTGCTAAGTAGTATTATTTTACATAAATGTACCACAGTTTATCTATTTATTCACCAGTTGAAAGTCATGTGGGTTGTCTCCAATTTTTGGTGATTACAAAGAAAGCCACTACAAATATTCACGTACTGGTTCTAATGTGCACATGTATTTTTAGTTTCCTTGTGTAAATACTGAGGAGTTGAATTACTGAGTCACATGGTAATTATGTTTAACTTTATAAGAAATTGCTAAACTGTTTCCCAAAGTAGTTTTACCATCTTGCATTCCCACCAGCAATGCACAATTATTCCAGGCACATCACTCTTTGACAACACTTAGAATTTTCAATTTGTTTTATTTTGTTTGCTTGTTTGTTGCTTTAGCTATTCTGATTGATGTATACATCATGGTTTTAATTTGCATTTCCCTAATATCAATGATGCTGACCATTTTTTTATGTACCTATTTGCCATCTGTATATCTTCTTTGGTAAACCATCTTTTCAAATCTTTTGCCTGATTTTTAAAATTGAAATGTGTGTTTTCTTATTTTTGAATTTGAGAGTTCTTTATATATTCTAGATATAAGTTCTTTATCAGATATTATTTTGCAAATATTTTCTCCCAGTCTGTGTCTTTCATTTTCATATTTTTGACTCTTTGTTTTTTTTTAAATTTTAACTTCTCAATATACATTGTAGTTGATTTTCGTGTCCCTTTACCCGTTCCTTTTTTCCGCCTCCCTCTCTCCCCCCCAACTACATCACATCTGTTCACTTTGACAGTGTCTTTGGAAGAGAAAAACTTTTAACTTTACTGAAGTTCAATTTATTAACTTTTCTTTCATAAATTTTTAAGTATAACATTAACTGAAGATTTCTCATAGGCGTCCTTTATCAGGATGAGGAAATTCCTTTCTATTCCTAGTTTTCTAAGAATTGTTATCATGAGTGTATGTTGAACTTTGCCAAATGCTTTTCTGCATTTATCAAGATGATCAAGTAGTTTTTTATTTTTAGTTTATAATATGTTGGATTACATTAGTTGATTATCAAATGTTGAACAAACCTTACATTCCCAAGAAAAATTTCACTTGGTCATGATGTATTATTATTTTTACTTATTGCTATCTTCAATATACTCATATTTTTGACTTTCAAAAAATTATGTTCATGAGAGATATTGGTCTGTAGTTTCTTTTCTCATAATATCTTTGGTTGTTTTTTTGGTATCAGAGTAATACTGGTCTCATAGGATGAGCTGAGATGTGCTCTCTCCTCTCCAATTTTCTAGATGAATTTGTGTAGAGTTGATATTATTTCTTCCTTAAGTGCTTGGTAGCATTCTCTTTTGAAGCAATCTGAGCCTGGAGTTTCCTTTGTGGAAAGGTTTCTAACTACAAATTCAATTTTTTTTTTCACTGATATAGGGCCATTCAGGTTATTTATTTCTTCTTGAGTGAGCTTTGGTAGTTTGTGTTTTGTGAAAATTTTGTCTATTTCATCTAGGTTGTTGAATTTATGGACATAAAGTTGTTTGTAACATTTCCTTATTATCTTTTTAATGGATGTAAGATCAGTTTCAATGTCCCCTTTTTAAAGTTGGTATAAATAATTCTTATCTTCTTCTTTATTTTTTTTTTCTTGAATAGTCTGGCTAGATGTTTATCAATTTGATTGATCCTTTAAATAAACCAGCGACATTTTTCATTGATTTACTCTTGTAAATCTATTTATGATTCCATTGATTTCTGCTCTTTATTATTTCGTGCTTTGTGTTTGATTTAGGTTTAATTTGATATTTGTTTTCAAATTTCTTAAGGTAGATGTTTAAACAATTTCTTTGGGGCCTTTCTTTTTTCTAATAGATATTTAATGTTGTAAATTTCTCTCCAAGCACTACTTAAGCTGCATCCCACAAATTTTCATATGTTGTATTTTTGCTTTCATTGAATTAAAAATATTGTCTAATTGCTCTGTGACTTCCTCTTTAATCCATGGCTTATTTAGAAGTGATTTAAAACAAAATTTTATTTTTTAATAATTGGGGATTTTCTGGATATCTTAGTTCCATTTTAATTTAATTTAATAATGCTGTTTAAATGTCCAATTTTCTAGTTTATGAGATTTGATATGTTTTATAGTAAATAGTGATAGTATTAGATAAAATGCTATAGTATTGATAGTAATAGATAAAATAGTGATAGTATTAGATAAATTTTTTTGAGAGCTCACTCTGTGTTAGCAACTGTTCTAAATACTTTATGTATATGAGCTCTTCAGTGTTTACAAAGATGCTTCGAGGAGGCACTTTGTTATCCTTTCTTTCTAGATGTGGCTACTGAGACACACAGTGAGAAACTAGAGAACTTGGAACTCAAATCCAGGTTGACTGTTTCTGTAGCCTCAACTCTTTACTGTCTCCTATTATTACTCACTTTTTCTCTAATCAGGTAATTTGCCTATTTTAAAAAATCACATGTCAATTATTTTCCTGTGGATTTATTAAAACTTTTTGTAAGTTGAATATATTACCATTGGTCTCTCACATGTATTAAAAGTATTTTCTTTCAGTTTGAAATTTGCTTTTAAATTTTGCTTTTTTTGTACAATTAATTATCTTTTACATTTTATGCAGTTAGGCTTATGGATCTTTTAACAATGATTTATTCCAATACTTTTAGGCTTAGAAAATCCTTTGAATTGCCCAAATCAGATCACAGTTTACCTGTATTTTCTCCTAGTTGTTTTTTTTTTTATATATTTCATTTCTTTCTGCTTCTGCTTGTATCTTGTTTCTTTTGCTTACATTTGTTTTAACATGCTCTAAATTTTCTATTTTTTTCTTTTTCTTTCTTTTAATTGGGACATAGTTGATTGTACCTATATGTGGGGTACAGCACCGAATATCAATACCCGTGTGCAATACATGATGTTCAAATCAGAACAATTAGTATATTCATCATTACACAATGTAATCAATCTCCCAGTATTTTTTTAGTGGATTACTTTATGTACACTGTTAAATTTTCTATTTTTTTCTTTTTCTTTCTTTTAATTGGGACATAGTTGATTGTACCTATATTTGGGGTACAGCACTGAATATCAATACCTGTGTGCAATACATGACGTTCAAATCAGAACAATTAGTATATTCATCATTACACAATGTAATCAATCTCCCAGTATTTTTTTAGTGGATTACTTTATGTACACTGTTTACATTTGTTTTTAAAATTAATTTTGAATTAATTTTACTTATGATGGGATCTATGTTAGCTTTTCCAAAATAACTATACCCTCATCCCAGGGTCGTTTAAAGTCTAGCCTTTTTTTTTTCTTCCCTCAACAGCAGTTTTTGAGCCTTGCTTGGGGTATGGCAGAAAATGACATGGTAGTGAATTCTTAGGTTGATCATACCATATCAAAGTGTAACTTTGGGATAGTGGAAGAGCAAGAGAAGGAATATGTTATGGCCTAAATATGTGACTCTCAGAATCTTTGGTGTAATTCAGAAGTAGAATTTAGGGTCATTAAAGGAAATAAATGCTTTATGTAATATATAAAATAATGGAGAATATAAATATGCTTTTGCTTATCATTGACAGATATGGCCAATGCAATTTGTATTTTGGATTATCATATAATTCTACTCATGCCTCTCTTCTGATACTAAACATTTACAATCTTGATAGTTATTTACGTTTTCTGCTAGACAGCAAATTCTGTAAGAGCAGAGACTCATTGCATCTAGTCCAGCTTTTTATCCCTTTCAGAATATTCTCCCTGTGATTTTTATAAGGTGGGAGGAAGAAAAGAAATAAAGGGGGGAAGGAGAGAAGGAGAGGAGAGAGAAAGACAAAATGGATAAAGGGAGTATGAAAGGAGAATAACATGATAAAAGGTGCAGAGTCTGGGATATGCAGGGAAAGTAGTGTGGTCTGAGTGTCTTTTGCGGCAGTTCAATACATGAACCTCTTTCTAACCCTACAAGTAAGTTTTCTTTCCTTAATTCAGAATATTTCCTTCTTTCATATCACTTGGGGAGGCTACTTGGGAACAAGATTATAGAGTGGAGAACTTTTTAAATTGTTTGAACAAAGAGCAACATAGGCAAGGTGGTACTTTCAGGTCATGAATTAATAGAGGTGTTGAGGATGGAATGCTGGGCAGCCTGGAAGGAGGAAGATAATTTTGGTCTTTTGACATAGAATGGCTGCTTCTTTTTAGACACAGAGCTCATCTGCAATTCCTTTGCATCTAGATGGAGCCATGTGACTGTATTTTACCAGAAGACAATGAACAGAGGTGGTCACTTCCAGTTTGGAAAAGTTAAGAGCAGGTGTCTTCTCGATGCTGTTGATCTAAATGCCATCTTCCAGCTGGATGATGCCAGGATAACCATGAAGCCACACATTGAAAATGGAGAATCCACCTAAGGAGGAAGCTCAAATCCACAAATTATTCCTAGGAGGAGAGATACCCACTATGAACATCATATGCACTAGGCTTCATGTCAGTGAAAAATGAAAGTTTATTTTGTGAAAACACTGAGATTTAGGTATTGCTTGTTACAGCAGCTAGTGTCAATATTCTGACTAATAAAAATCATTGTGATAGGGACAGTGCAGTGGTGAGGACAAGGAATGGAGTTTGGATTGATGGATTGGAAAGAAAAACATAAATTGGAGAGACATTACAGAGGAGAAATGGCAGAAGAATCAAGGATGTCTTGAAGGTGAGCCTGAAGACCTGGAGAATTGTCAAAGAAATAACAATGTCCAGAAAAAGAGCTGCTTTGGGGAAAGAATGCAATTACTTTATTTTAGGCAAGGTGAATTTGATATATTATAGTATATGCAGATGTAAATGCTGGGCAAATTAAAAAAACTTGCAGAAGTGAAGAGAGAGAGAGAGAGAAAGAGAGGGAGAGAGATAAAAAGACAGAGGGACAGAGACAGAGAGTGAGTGAGTGAGTGAAATATTGAGTAAGTGAGAGAAATATAAAAATAGAAGATTTAGGTCTCATGATTAAAAAATTAATAGTTAAAGTGGGTCTAAATAGGTATAAAATGTGTCACATTATCAAGAAAGGCAACTAACCAAACCAATAATTAGAGTGGATTTTACTGTTTGGTTTAAACAATAGAATAATGAGAACAAAGCCTATATAAGGATGTTTAAGATCCTCAAAGATATGAATGAAGAGATTACACATATAAGGAAGAATAAGAAATTATTAAACAAAACAGGCTGAAATAAAACAGCATATTAGTATGAAAAAGAACATACCCGAAACATCATAATCACTGGTAGCAAGTTTCACATCAGCAGCAACAGGTGCCAGAAGGTAATGAAGTAATGTCATTACAATGTTAGAAAGAAAACAATTGTCAACCTATAACTACTATACAAAAGTGAGAGGAAAATAAAGACATTTGTAAGCATAAAAAGACCAAGAGAATTTAGCATTAATACGCTTCCAGTAAAAGAACTATTAAAAGATACAGTTAAGCAAAAAGAAAAGAAAATGTTTGGGATATAAAAAATACGAATTATCACAGAAATTGATAAAATATCTTAGTAAATTAATTATATATTGATGATAAACTTAACTATTTTTCTGCTATTTTTAAAGGTGAAAGTAAAACTCTATAATTATATTAATATTGTATAGAAAGCATGCTCAATAATTAGTCAAAGGCAACTGAGTTTCTTGTCTCTTTTGAGAAGATAAAAACACAGCATGCCTTTTAGATTTGTAGGAAATATAAATATTTAAGTATGCATGTTAAAATTTCAAAGTAAGCACTAAATAATAAAAATTTTAAATCTTCCAGAAAAATAAGGGAAGAAAGGAGAATACAAAATTTTTATTAATACAAAGAAAAGAGAAAAGTAGGAAAGAATGCGAAGAAAGAGAGCAGTAAGTATACAATAAAATATGACACTGGAAAAAGATCTAAAATATATTAGTAATCACAATAAAGGAAAAGATGACACCCATCCATTAAAAGAGAGAATCTTTCAGACTAGGGAATGAATAGAACTTGGTAAAATGTTGCACACAAGAGAAACATCTAAAGCGATACACCACACAGAAAGTTGAAAATAAAAGTCACATAGAAGTATACCAGCCAAATGGTACCAAAAGAAAGTAAACAAAAGGCAACACTCCCCCCCCCAAAACCCCCCAAAACACAAAAATGAAAAACACCGCTCTCCAGGACGATTTGCTGATGATGAACTTGCATATTCCAAAGAGCATTGCTGTGAACTGCATAAAGCAAAAACTCATAAACATCATACAGAAACAGAAAAAAGCACAATCTTAAAGAAAGTTTTTAACATATCTCTAGCAGAGTTAGTTAAATCAGGTAAATAAAAAATTAAGAATAATGTAGAATATTTGAAAAGTAAATAACAAGCGTGATCTAGTAGAAATAGCCAAGCAAAAACTCATAAACATCATACAGAAACAGAAAAAAGCACAATCTTAAAGAAAGTTTTTAGCATATCTCTAGCAGAGTTAGTTAAATCAGGTAAATAAAAAATTAAGAATAATGTAGAATATTTGAAAAGTAAATAACAAGTGTGATCTAGTAGAAATAGCCATTTTTTTTTCCCTTTTTGTCTTTTTTCGTGACCGGTAATGGGATCACAACCCTCAGTGTATGGGATCGCAACCCTCAGTGTCGCGCCCGCACCGTGCTCAACCAGTGAGCGGACCGGTCTCCATATGGGATCCGAACCCTTGGCGGGAGCGCTGCCACACTCTCAAGCGCCGCACTCTACCAAGTGCGCCACCGGGCCGGCCCAGAAATAGCCATTTTAAATATAACAATCAGACAGAGACTGTACATTTATTTGAAACATATGTGAGATGTTTACAAATGGTGAAAGAGAAAGAGTGAGTGTTGGAGATGGGGGGAGAGAGAGAAGAGAGAGAGAGAGAGAGAGAGAGAGAGAGAGAGAGAGAAGGAAAGAAATGGGAAAGGGAAAGACAGAGAAGGGAGAAAAATCCTTACTCAAGAAACTGAAAAATACTCTCCTTGACGACTTGTGGGTTAAAGTAAAAATCACAGTGGAAATTAAGAAATATTGAGAACTGATCAAAATAGTTGTGGGATGCAAATAAGATGTACTTTGAGGAAAATATATATTTTTGAATGCTTTCCTTAAAAAAAAAACGAGGAGAGATTGAACATAAATGGGTGGCATTCAGCTCAAGAAATTAGAAAAATAAGAACAATAATTTTAAGGAAGTGAAAGGAAAAAACTATTAAGAGTAGAAGTCAGTGGAATGGAAGACACATAAGCAATACAGAAAATGCACAAGATTAGCCAAGACAGTTTTAAAAAATAACAGGGCAGGAAGATTTGCTCTACCAGACATCAAAACTTACTGGGAATCATTGTTGTTTGAATAGAAAAATAGACCAGTAGAATAGAGAGACAATAAACAAACTAACACACACATGGAAACTACATGACATTATAATTAGTGTGAAAAATTGAACTATTCAATAACAGATGCTGGGACAACTCGATACTCAAGTGGAAAAATATACTGGATTGTAACTTAATACTATATTCAAAAAATAATGGTAAAATTAAATGTGAAAAGCAAGACTTTAAGAAAATGTAGGAAAATACATTAAAGACTTTGGAGACATTTCCTAAGAAAGACTACAAAGCACAAATTATAAAGGAAAATATTGCTCATTTTTAAATTAAAATTGAAAATTTGTGTATAGCAAATGACACCATAAACAATGTTACAAGATGAGCTAAATGCGAGGGGAAGGTTATTTATTAGAGAATTCCTATTCAAAATATAAAAAGAACTCCTACATATCAATAAAAGAGGTGCATAAATTTAAAAAAATAGGGAATAAGACATGAACCAGCAAATGATAGAGGAGGAAACCTGAATGATCAAAGTTATGAGAAGATACTTAAATAGTCATCAGGTAAATAGAAATTTTCACCACAATGATATATCAAAGTTTATTCATGCTGCTGCAAATGTCAGAATTTCATTCTTTTTCATGGCAGAGTAGTATTCCATTGAGTATATATACCATATATCCCTTATCCAGTCATCTGTCGATGGATATTTAGGTTGATTCTAACTCTTTTTTTTTTT
>NW_007738572.1:0-3607 GCF_000696425.1 Galeopterus variegatus | reverse complement strand
CCAGCAATGGGATTGCTGAGTTTTATGGCAGTTCCATCTGTAGTTGTTTGACGAACCTCCATACTGTTTTCCATGATGGCTGCACTAATTTACAGTCCCACTAACAGTGCAGGAGGGTTCCCCTTTCTCCACATCCTTGCTAGCATTTGTTATTGTCCATCTTTTTGATAATAGCCAGTCTAACTGGGGTGAGATGATATCTTAGTGTGGTTTTGATTTGCATTTCCCTGATGCTGAGTGGTGTTGAACATTTTTTCATGTGTCTGTTGACCAGTTGTATATCTTCATGTGAGAAATGTCTATTCAGCTCCTTTGCCCATTTTTAATTGGGTTACTTGTTTTCTTACTCTTGAGTTGTTTGAGTCCCTTGTGTATTGTGGATATTAATCCCTTGTCAGATGCATTGTTTGCAAATATTTTCTCCCATCTATAGGTTGTCTTTTCACTCTGTTAATTGTTTCTTTGGCTGTGAAGAAGTTTTTTAGTTTGATATAATCCCATTTGTTTATTTTGTCTTTTGTTGCCTGTGCTTTTGGGGTCATACTCATAAAGTCTTTGCCCAGTACTATATCCTGAAGTGTTTCTCATATGTTTTGTTTTAGGAGTTTTATAGTTTCATGTCTTTTTTTTTTAAAAAAATGACCGGTAAGGGGATCTTAACCCTTGACTTGGTATTGTCAGAACCACGCTCACCAAGTGAGCTAACCGGCCATCCCTATGTGGGATCCGAACCCCTGGCCTTGGTGTTATCAGCACCGCACTCTCCCGAGTGAGCCACGGGCCGGCCCTATAGTTTCATGCTTTTGAGATGATTTTGGAATATGGTGAGAGGTACAGGTCTAGTTTCATTTTTGTACAGATGGATTTCTAGTTTTCCCAGCACCATTTATTGAAGAGGCAGTCTTTTCCCCAATGCACATTCTTGTTGCCTTTGTCAAAGATCTGTTGGCTGCAAGTATTTGGGTTAGTTTCTGGATTCTCTATTCTGTTGTATTGGTCTGAGTGTCTGTTTTTATGCCAGTACCATGCTGCTTTGGTTACTTTAGATTTGTAGTATAGTTGAAGTCAGGTAGTGTTATGCCTATGGCTTTATTTTATTATTATTATTTTTTTTGTTCAGGAATGCTTTGTCTATTTGTGGTCTTTTGTTGTTCCATGTAAATGTTAGGATTGTTTTTTCTATTTCTGTGAAGATGAAGAATGTCATTGGTATTTCAATGGGGATTGCTTTTTTTTTTTTTTTTAAAGATGACCAGTAAGGGGATCTCACCCCTTGGCTTGGTGTTGTCAACACCAAGCTCAGCCAGTGAGCCAACCGGCCATCCCTACATAGGATCCGAACCTGTGGCCTTGTTGTTATCAGCACCACACTCTCCCGAGTGAGTCACAGGCTGGCCCGTGATTGCGTTGAAACTGTGGATCGCTTTGGATAGTATGGACATTTTCACAAAAATGAAATATCTAGGAANGCCGAGGTTGATTCTAACTCTTAACTATTGCAAATAGAGCTGTAATAAACGTGAGAGTGCAGGTATCCCTTCGACATGATGATTTCCATTCCTTTGGGTATATACCCAGCAATGGGATTGCTGAGTTTTATGGCAGTTCCATCTGTAGTTGTTTGACGAACCTCCACACTGTTTTCCATGATGGCTGCACTAATTTACAGTCCCACTAACAGTGTAGGAGGGTTCCCCTTTCTCCACATCCTTGCTAGCATTTGTTATTGTCCATCTTTTTGATAATAGCCCGTATAACTGGGGTGAGATATCTTAGTGTGGTTTGGATTTGCATTTCCCTGATGCTGAGTGGTGTTGAACATTTTTTCATGTGTCTGTTGACCAGTTGTATATCTTCATGTGAGAAATGTCTATTCAGCTCCTTTGCCCATTTTTAATTGGGTTACTTGTTTTCTTACTTTTGAGTTGTTTGAGTTCCTTGTGTATTGTAGATATTAATCCCTTGTCAGATGCATTGTTTGCAAATATTTTCTCCCATCTGTAGGTTGTCTTTTCACTCTGTTAATTGTTTCTTTGGCTGTGCAGAAGTTTTTTAGTTTGATATAATCCCGTTTGTTTATTTTGTCTTTTGTTGCCTGTGCTTTTGGGGTCATACTCATAAAGTCTTTGCCCAGTACTATATCCTGAAGTGTTTCCCATATGTTTTGTTTTAGGAGTTTTATAGTTTCATGTCTTTTTTTTTTTTTTTTAAAGATGACCGGTAAGAGGCTCTTAACCCTTTACTTGGTGTTGTCAGAACCACGCTCAGCCAGTGAGCTAACTGGCCATCCCTATGTGGGATCCAAACCCGTGGCCTTGGTGTTATCAGCACCGCACTCTCCCAAGTGAGCCACGGGCCGGCCCTATAGTTTCATGTCTTTTGAGATGATTTTGGAATATGGTGAGAGGTACAGGTCTAGTTTCATTTTTCTACAGATGGATGTCTAGTTTTCCCAGCACCATTTATTGAAGAGGCAGTCTTTTCCCCAATGCACATTCTTGTGGCCTTTGTCAAAGATCTGTTGGCTGCAAGTATTTGGGTTAGTTTCTAGATTCTCTATTCTGTTGCATTGGTCTGAGTGTCTGTTTTTATTCCAGTACCATGCTGCTTTGGTTACTTTAGATTTGTAGTATAGTTGAAGTCAGGTAGTGTTATCCCTACAGCTTTATTTTATTATTATTTTTTTTTGTTCAGGAATGCTTTGTCTATTTGCGGTCTTTTGTTGTTCCATGTAAATGTTAGGATTGTTTTTTCTATTTCTGTGAAGAATGTCATTGGTATTTCAATGGGGATTGCTTTTTTTTTTTTTTTTTTTTAAAGATGACCAGTAAGGGGATCTCAACCCTTGGCTTGGTGTTGTCAACACCAAGCTCAGCCAGTGAGCCAACCGGCCATCCCTACATAGGATCCGAACCTGTGGCCTTGTTGTTATCAGCACCACACTCTCCCGAGTGAGTCACAGGCTGGCCCGTGATTGCGTTGAAACTGTGGATCGCTTTGGATAGTATGGACATTTTCACAAAAATGAAATATCTAGGAACCAATTTAACAAAGGAGATGAAAAAACTCTACAACAAGAACTATAAATCACTGCTGAAAGAAATTAAAGAGGATACAAAAAGATGGAAAGACATTACATTTAAGTCTTTAATCTATTTTGAGTTGATTTTTTGTATAAGGTGAGAGATAGGGATCTAGCTTTATTCTTCTGCAGATGAATCTCCAGTTTTCCCAGCACCATTTATTGAAGAGACTGTCCTTTCCACCAATGTATGTTCTTGGCTCCTTTGTCAAAAATCAGTTGACTTAGGTACATGAATTATTTCTGAATTCTCTATTTAGTTGTATTGGTCTATGTGTCTGTTTTGTGACAGTATCATACTGTTTTAATTATATAGCTTTGTAATATATGTTGAAGTCAGGGGGTGTGATGTCACTGCTTTGTTCTTTTTGCTCAGAATCGCTTTGGCTATTCAGGGGTCTTTTGTTGTTCCATATAAATTTTTGAATTGTTTTATCTATTTCTGTGAAGTATGTCATTGGTATTTTGATAGGTATTGCATTGAATCTGTAGATTGCTTTAGGCAGTATGGTCATTTTGACAGTA
>NW_007738571.1:8248-43002 GCF_000696425.1 Galeopterus variegatus | reverse complement strand
ATAATCATATACATTGTATATTGACAAAATAAAAATTTAATGGAAAAAAAAAAAAAGAAAATCTGATGCCCAATGTGGCTGTGTATGGAGCTGTTTGAGTCATGGGGGCAGATCCGTCATGAATGGATTAATACTCTCTGGGGTTTGCGGATAGTGAGTTCTCACTCTATTAGTTCCTGTGAGAGCTGGTTGTTTAAAAAGTGCTAAGGGGGGGGGTTAATTAAGATGTGCAGAAAAAACAAATGAATGTATGAATAAATTTCTGAAAGAAAAAAGTGCATGTTAATGAAAAAAAGAGGGCAACTAAGAATATTGAGAAAGTGAATAGCAAAAAAAAAAAAAAAGACCCCAGCACCTCCCCTCTCTTTCTGTCTTGCTTCCTCTCACCATGTGATCTGCTTGTTCTGCCAGCTGCCTGCCATTTTCCACAATGAGTAGAAGCAGCCTGAGGCCCATGCCAGATGCAGCTGTCCCAGAATCTAAGCCAAATAAATGTCTGTTCTTTATGAATAACCCAGCCTCAGGTATTCTGTTATAGCAACACAAAATGGACTAATATAGAAAATCATTACCAGAAAGTTGGGGTGTTGCAGATAACAGATACTTGAAAATGTGGAAGTGACTTTGTAACTGGGTGTTGAGGAGAGGTTGGAGGAGCTTGGATGACTCAGAAGGAGAAAAAATGATGAGGGAAGTTTGGAATGCCTTAAAGACTGGTTACATGGTGACAAGCAGAACGCTGATAGAAATATGGACTGTAAAGACCACTCTAAAGAGGTTTTAGATAGAAATAAGAAGGAACTTTTTGGAAACTGTGGCAAAGGTCAACCTTGCTATGAACTGGCAAGGAACTTAGCTGTGTTGTGTCCATGCCCTAGGACTTTGTGGAAGTTGGAACTTAAGAGTTGTAAACCAGGGTGTTTGGTGGAAGAAATTTCTAAGCAGCAAAGCATTAAGGAAGCTGCATGGTTGCTTGCAACAGCCTATGCTGAGTTATGGTGGCAAAGGCAGGACAGAAAGCCAGAATTTGAAATGTAAGCATAGCATAAAGATTTGGAAAATTTGCAGTCTGGCCATGTAGTAGGGAAGTAGAGAGCATTTTCAGAAGAAAAAAATCAATGGTACTGAGAAGATAAACACAAAAGAATGGGATTACCAAGAGAAGAGGGAAAGTTCTTGAAGGCATTGCAAAAGCCTCTGGGACCAACCCTTCCATTCCAGGCCCAAAGGCCTAGGGAGACAAAATAATCTTGGGAAACAGGCTTGAGGTGCCCTCCAGGGCTCACTGCCCAAGACCACATCGGAAAGCCGCTTCCCACAGCCCTGTTGCTCCAGCCTTGGCTAAATTGGCCCCACATGTGGCTGGACTCACAGCTTTGAAAGATGCAAGCTAGAAGCCTTGGCAGTGTCCATGTGGTGTTAGGTCTGCAGGCTCTCAGAATGCCAGAGATGGGAATGGGAGCATGTTGGGAGCCTGTGGCCCCACACCCCTCCTTGTGTGGCCGTGCCTGTGTGACAACCTGCTTGCACCAGATGGCCTTGCTTATGTGATGACTGCCTCGTAATCTGTTTGTGCCTGGAGCTCTGTGTTCCTGGCTATGACTCAAGGGTGACCTTTCATTTTCTTTCAAGTTTCTGCTTTGCTGTAAAGATTGGAGGCTGCACTGCATCAGGAATGTCTTGTCTTTGTTTCCTCTCAAGATCTTATCGTATTCCTGCATTCCTGACTCCTTACAATATGCCTGCTTTTTCCTATATAAGATGTAAACTTAGAGCCAATAAATGAGACTTGATCAGAATACTGTCTTGTCTTCATTTCTCGCATCTCTTGTCTCATCCCATTCCCCCCCCCCCCCCCCCAAGGGTCTGTGCTGAATATCCCGCGGGGCGGGTCAGGAGCATCCAGCACAATTTCAAAGGATATATGGAAAAGTCTGGGGGCCCAGGAAGAGATCTGTCATGGGCAGATTCACTGCACAGAGCCCTCACTAAAGCCATGCCAAGCAGAAACATGGTGTTGGAGTTGCAGCAGAGAAACCCAATCAGCGCCATGCTTAGTAGAGCCATGGGAGTGGGAATGCCATGAAGAACCCAGACCTGTGGAGCTACCAGAGTGGAATACCAGCCTGGGAGAGCTGAAATGTGGTTTCAGACTGGGAAATCCATAGCAGTGGAGCTGCCCAAGGATTTGGGGACCCAACCCCCACACCAGCATGCAGAGGACATTAAACATGGACTTAAGGTACATGATTCACCAGTTTTGAGATTTAATGCTTGCCCTGCTGGGTTTTGGAATTGCTTAGGTCCTCTTAAAACTTTCTTTTGGCCTATTCCTCCCTTTTGGAATGGGAATGTGTACCCAATGTCTGTTTCACCATTGTATCTTGGAAAAAGATAAATTTGTTTTTGATTTTTACAAGTCCACGGCTGGAAAGAATTTTGCCTTTGCTCACAGATGAGACTTTGAAATTTTAAGTTGGTGTTGGAACAAACTAAGACTTCTGGGACTGTTGGGATGGAATGACTGTATTTTGCATGTGACAGTGACATGAGTTTTGGGGCTCAAGGGTCAGAATGATAGAGTCTGAATGTGTTGTCACCCCAAAACTCATGTAGAAATCTGATCCCCAATGTGGAAGTCTTGGGAGCTGTTTAAATCATGGGGACAGATCCCACATAAATGGATTAATGCTCTTCCTAGGGGGCAGGGGTACTCAGATGGTTCTCACTTTATTAGGTCCTGTAAGAGCTGGTTGTTTAAAAAGACCCTGGCACCTTCCCTCTCTCTCTCTTGCTCTCTCTGCTCTGCCATTTTGCAATGTGATACCCTGTCATCACTGAAGTCACTACCAAAAAAATCCTTCACCAGATGTGTTCCCTATACTTTGGACTTCCTATCCTCCCAAAATGTAAACAATAAATTTCATTTTCTTGGGCCAGCCCCATGGCTCACTTGGGAGAGTACAGTGCTGTTAGTGCCAAGGTCGTGGGTTCAGATCCTATATAGGGATGGCCAGTGCACTCACTGGCTGAGTGTGGTGCAGACAACACCGTGCCAAGGGTTGTGATCCCCTTACTGGTCGGGAAAAAAAATTAATTTCATTTTCTTTATAAATCACCCAGTTTCAGGTGTTTTCTTATAAGCAATAAAAATGGACTAATACAACTATGAAGATTTAAGTATGCCTGAAATAATGTGTTACATGAACTAGTTTAGACTCAAGTTCAATGTATACTGTGGTAAGAAAGGAGAAAACATCGTTTCACTTTATATTCAGCTTGCACTTCTATAAAATCCTAAAGATGTTAACACAATAATCACATAGAAAGCCAATGTTCTATATGTACTAATTAAAGACACATTTTCAGAATGGATCAAAATATAATACCAAACTACACACATATGATATCTAGAAGAAATACACATTAAATATAAAAATGCACATGAATTTAAAGTATATGGGTAAAGAAAAATATACAATGACAACACTGACCAGAAAAAAAATAGTTATGTTTATTTCAGACAAATGAGATTTCAAAGCAAGAAAAGTTATCAAATATTAAATATGGCATCACATAATGATATAAAGGTTAATTCCCCTAGAAGACAACAATTCTTAACATGCACATGCCTAACAACAGATTGAGAAACTATGTGAGTCAAAAACTAATGCAAATGCAAGGAGAAATACATAGATCCACCACCACAACCAAAGACTTTGACACACTCTATCAAAACTGGGTTGATCTACAAGGCAAAAAACCAGTAAAGACACAGTTAAACTCAACATCAGAATCTAAATATAATTGATATCTACAGGCTATATCATCCAACAGCAACGGAATAGACATTCTTCTCAATTGGGGAACAATCACCCAAAGAGACCATATTCTGGGCCATAAAACACACTTCAACAAATTTAAAATAATAGAAATCATACAGTGTGTGTTATCAAACCAAATGTAATAAACTGGAAATCAATATTAAAACAGTAGCTGGAAAATCCCCCGAAGGGTGGAAGTAAACAACACACTCTGAATAATACTTCTACAGCTCAACAACATGAAAACACACAACCTGGTTAAAATATGGGCAAAAGACTTGAACAGACATTTCTCCAAAGACAATATACAAATAGCTAACAAACATGTAAAGAAATGCTCAATATCACTAATTATTATAGAAATGAAAATCAAAACTACAATAAAGTATCACCTCACATCCAATAGAGAGCAACACATGTTAGAAAAACTAAGGATATCACCACATGTGCTGGCTAAAAACACAATTCACCAAAGATTAATCCTCATCACCCAGCAAACACACCCTTCATGTTTTGACAAGAATGACACTTCTTACTGAATGGAACAAAGTTACCATGTTTGTTCCTCCCCTATACTAGCACTGTATATAGAAATTAGAATAAAACAAACTAAGTAACTAAAGTAGGAGGATTAGATGCCAGACAAAATTGGATCTGAGAAACAGGGATTACTCCAGAAGAAATTCTATTTTGCAGGTTTGGGTCACTGGCCAGATGGAATGATATCTTATGCAAGAGAAGAGAGGAGGATGTAGTTCTCATTTTGGATTTGTTGACCTTGAGGTGTCTTTCGGATAGTGACAAAGGAGCATTCAACAGAGTTCAAACCATGCTCAGAAGGCTGGGGAAGAGTTCCAAGCTGCAGATAAACAAGAGTGCAAACTAGAAAGGACTAAATTGGTCAAGAAAAAGTGCAGAGTGAGAAGAATAGGGCCCAGGATGGAGCACTTAGATGAGCTTGTTAAGGAGAAAATAGATGAATTTCCAGAAGATTATGAAAAATAATGTCAAATGTGGCAGAAGATTCAAGTTAGGCAAACGTGAGACAATACTCATTGGATTTGATTGTAGTTTTCATTATAATTCCAGGTTTTTTCTATGAATCAAGTACAGCCTTCCAAAAACTGCCTGAGACCAAACTATTTTAAATTATTCAGAAAAACATTATTAAATAACTTGTGTTTTTACACTAGGTGACTATTACCACTGCAGAAAGTTAAAAGTGTTTATTTCCAGTTTGGTAGTGAAAAACTTTCCAATAGAGACAATGTTTCAGAATTTACTGCCAGGAAGTCTTCATATCCCATGGGAATTTATCATACTCTCTTCCCAGGTTCCATTCCAATCATTTAACAAATGGGATTACGTTCTTGAGATAACATCAGAAACATCAGAGTCAAATCTGCACTCAACTTAGATGATTCTGAGGTCTTGTAACCTGCTATATCTATATTCACACTTGATCTTGTATATGTACATTTCCTTCAAGCTGAGTTTTACTTATTTCTACTTTTCCATTTTAATTCATGTACCCATAACGCTAATAAAATACAATGTAAAATAAAGTGAGAAATAAACAAAAAACTCACCAAACATTTACTCATTTTTTGTTGCTCTTGGAAATGCACAGAGCACTGTGGCAGCATATCTGGGAGAGAAGGCCAATGCAGTGGATTAAAGAGAACTAGTGTGGCTTTCTGCTAGATTCTCCTGCCCAAAACATTCTACAAATTACCTTAAAAAAACAAAACAAAACAAAAAACCAAAAAACAAACTCTCTGTGAGAGAAAATACATCAATAAGGGCAAAAATAGCCCATTAAAGATTCACTTACAAGTATACAAGTATATTAATTGGTACACATTAGACAATTATGTTTAAGTTAATGAAAACATACATTACCTACTGATTTAGCAAGAATTAATATTGTATAAACATATAATTTAATAACTTAAGCAAAAAAAACCTTTGCTAAAATTAATGCTATAGAAATATAGTTAGGCTGTATTAATTATTTCTTTATTACTATAGGGATTATACAGAGGACTCAAGATGAGTGTTTTGACAACATATCTTGCTTTTATATACCTAAATATGTGAAAAGTATGCACCTTGCAATGAAACATTTTTGTCCAATGGTTATACAGGTAAAAAATGTACAAAATGTAGATTGCTCATGGTACACTATTACAGTAATGTTGCCCACTGACAGGTCTCCCTGTACCCTAGCCCTGATACAGTATACTCCGACAATGAACTGTGACTTGCTTTGGACAATGGCACATTAGAAAGTGTCATGCAAACAGGTTTGAAAACTACTGGCCACTGGTGCTTGCCTCATGGACACACTGTCATAGTGCAAAGAACCTGGGATCAACCTGTTGGAGACACAGGGCCTAGCCAAGAGTCAGTGCAAACCACGGGACATGTAAGCAAGGCCATCATGAACCAACCAGCCTCAGGCAAGGCATCAGGTGGTTAAAGCCTCATCTGTAATCCAGGAAATGCCAGCATAAAACTGCCCAGCTGAGCACACCCCAAGACGTGGATCCATTGAACTGTAAGCAAAGAAAATGGTTGGGTTTTTGTTTTTGTTTTGTTTGGCAGCTTCTCAGTGCAAGGATCTGGGTTGATTTTTTTTTTCCTTTTTGTCTTTTTTACTGATCGGTAACGGGATCGCAACCCTCGGTGTCGGGCCCTCACCGCGCTCAGCCAGTGAGCGGGAACCAGTCTCCACATGGGATCCGAACCCTCAGTGGGAGCGCCACCGCACTCCCAAGCAGCGCACTCTCCAGTGCGCCACCGGGCCCGGCCCTGGGTTGATTTTTTAAAAGCCATTGAACTTTGGTTCTTCAGACAGCAGGTGCTGATACATCTAAGCCCCCAGAACTCAATATGTTTCTAACAAACTTACGTGGGGGAGAAAGTCTTAAATTACATGTCAAATACAATGAGTACAATTTCACAACCATATGTACAAATTTTGAAAATTACAGTGAATGTCAACTAAGTGAATTTCAGTGAGGTTACCGGCTCTAACAGAGGCCATGGGAATCATAAAAAGCAACTGCTTTGAACATTGGTAAACTATGTTGTAAGTTTTTTTTAACATAAAAATAGTCTGTTTGCTTTAAGAAACATAAAACATAAAAAGTGTCTGTTACTTGTAAGTAAGTATTGCATGTATTCTAATTACATTTTAAAAAATTGTTTTGGAGTAGGAGTGTGATGCAGTCTAATTTTCCCATTTCAAATCATGTAAAATAGACTCCTATTATATTCCTGCAGAATTTATGATTTTCAAGAACTGGTTACTGACATTAAGTGGAAAAGACTTGTGTTACATACGCTTTGAACTCACTGAATCCACAGACAGTGCTGGAGATAAAAATGAATAGGGAAGGGGCTGACCAGTTACCTCAGTTGGTTAGAGGATGGTGATTGTAACACCAGGGTCTGGGTATCAAAAACAAAACAAAACAACAGAAAAAAATAAACAAAAAAGAATTAGGATGTTTACGGCAACATATGTGACAGCAATGTTAGTTCTACGTTGACTTCAGTCAATAAAATTCCACTTTATTTCAAGGTGGAATTCTGATTATTAAATCCTGTTTTGACAACATGGGATGTTGTGAGAGTAATGGGGAAATTTGAATGTGGGCCAATTACAGCATGATATTAAAAAGTAATTTTACTTTTAGTGGTCATATAGGTATTGCTATTATAGAACTGTAGAGCTAGGGCTGGGTCTGGAGCTCACAGATACCTCGAGCACATTCACAAACCCTTCACACACAGGTCTATGAGCCAGGTAACTGGCAAAAAGGTCCTTGGAGCATTGGTTAAAGAAGGAATAGTCTTTATTCAGCACACACAACACTATGAGCTAAGCAGTATGAAGAGAAACTCAGAAACTCCAAAACTCAACTGCTACTGGCAAAGTCCAAAGAAAAAACTGAAACTGAGCAGCTGCCAGCAGAGTAAACATGCTCTATTGTTAGACGTGAGCTCTCTGCCACCAGCCTGCTTCACAAACTGCAGAACACACAAAAGAAATTAACTACAAAAATATACAAGTGCACATGCACACTAAGTCCACCCACACACAACTTGTTTACAAGAAATGTTGAGGTAGCCTGACTAAATTATTCTATTTTCCCCACAAGAACCCACATTTATTTTTGCATATGCATTTTAGAGTATGAAAAAATCACGTGTCTATTTTATTTTAAATGGTTAAACAAATGAGAAATTAACATGGTAGCTCTCTTCCAAGCCATTAAAAGTGTTTGTTCTCATCCAGTAAACTAATTTGTCAGTCTTCTATGGATTGTACTACATAAGTGGAAAAACTGCTCTAGTGTGTATAGCAAAATAAAAGAGCAGGAATATCAGTTAGGTGCATTCCTCAATCCTTGTGCCAATTTACACTGTTAGCGTCTGACAATTATTTGCCCAGAAATCCCCATGTTCCATTCATCCATTCATCTTCAGTGTTGTGTGTGTGTGTGTGTGTGTGTGTGTGTGTGTGTGTGTGTGTGTGTGTGGTGTGTCTGTGGTGGACATGAACTTTGCCTTTTCTTGTCTGGTTTCTGCAGCAGACTAGGCAAGGAGTTGTATACAAGGTTTAATGTCAAGCTTGAGTCAACAAGGTCGATGTGGGCTTGAGTGGTAGAATGGGGTGTGGAGTGAAAAGAGGGTGAAGATAAAGGGTGAATGGGTGAGGCGTGAGAGAAGCTGGACTCTTGCTAAAGACCTATCCCTGGTTTTCTCTTTTCCTAATGTATGCCCTGTGTTGTCCAAATTCCTGTGTCTTCTGTGATCCTACAATGGCCCCTGAAATGACTCTATTCTGCAGATCCAAGGATCTCAGCCTTGATGTTCTGAGAGCCATCTTGTCCCCATTGCTGGAATCTATAGCCTCCCTTCCTCGAACTCATGGAGCCCAGGCGTCTCTTTTAAACACATATTGGTAAGATATATGGGGATTCATTAAGTACAGGATATGGTGTTATAACACCAAGGTCAAAGGTTTAGATCCCCACATTGGCCAGCCACAAAAAACAAAACCAAAAATAAAATCATGATGATTAGCAGGGATTGGTTTGAGGGGTGACTGGTATTCCATTCTCTAAAATGCATATTGTTATTCTCTTTTATTGTGTGCCCCAGTCTTCTATTTGTATAAATGGAGACAGTGCCCTGGCTGATTAGTTCACTTGGTAGATCAAGGTGCTGATAACACCATGGTCAAGGGTTGGAATCCCAGTACTGGCCCGCCACACACACACAAAGATGGAGACAGTAATACTTAGTTGTATGAGTTGGTCTCTAATACGGTAAAGACCAAGAATGCAATTCTTTTTTTTTTCTCCTATGAAGGTAAAGTCCTTGAAGCTAAGGAGAGGAGGCTCAGAGATTATACTAGGTGTTTCCACACTAGACATGTATTGTAGTTTTCAGTGTTCAAGTTTATAGTACTTTGGCTAAAGATATTCCTAAAAAATTTATTTTTGGTTTTATTGTAACTAGAATTGTTTGTTTGCTTTTAATTTCATTTTTAGATTGCTCTTTTCTTGTGTACACAAATACAATTGATTTTTGTATATTGATCTTGTATCCTGATACATTCCTGAACTTGTTTATTAGTTCTAACACTTTTTAGATAATTCCTTATGATTTTCTAAATACAAGATTATGTCGTTAGCAAATAAAGATAATTGTCCTTCTTTCCTTTCAATCTAGATGACTCATTTACTTCTATTATCAATTGTCCTGGCTAGTACAATGATGACTGGATATGACAAGAGTGGATGTATTTGTCTTGTTCTTGAGCTTAGGAAAAAAGTATACACACACTCACCATTATCTATGACATTAGCTGTGGTTTTTTTCATATGTCCTTTACGAAAGGGCTGTCCCTTTGTGTTCCTACTTTGTTGGACGTTTTTCTCATGGAATGATATTGGGTTTGGTCAAATTCATTTTCTGCATCTATTGAGATGGTCATGTGGTTTTGTTTATTATTGTATTGATATGGTCTATTACATTAAATTACTTTTGCAATAAAAAAATTACAATAAGTAATTTTTGGTTGTTAACCAATCTTGTATTAGTGGGATGAATCCCACTTTGGCATGAGGCATAATTATTTTTATATGTTGCTGAATCTTGTTTCCTTGTATTTTAAAAATTATTTTGCAGCTATAGTCATAAAATACATTGGTCTGGTTTTTATATTTTTATGATGTCTTTGTAGAGATTTGGTGTTGTGGTATTACTGACTCATAGAATGAGCTGGAAAGTGTCTCTACTACTTTCAATTTATGGAGAAGTTGGGAAGAATTAACATTAAAACTTCTGCAAATGTTTGGTAGAATTCACCAGTAAAGTTTCTGGAAATTTTTCTTAGTGTGTAGTTGTTTTTGTTATTATTAATATTCTTCTTCTTTATTATTAACGCATTCTCTTCACTGTGATAGGTGGATTCAGATTATTTTTTTTTCTTGAGTCAGTTTTGGAAGTTTGTGTGTTTATACAAACTTGTCCATTTTGTGTAAATTATCAAATATGTTGGCGTATCATTGTTTATATTATTCTGTAAATATTCTTTTATTTTCGTAAGGTTGGTAGTAATGTTCTACCTTTAATTTCAGAGGGCAGTTATTTGAGGGTTTTTTTTTTCTTGGTCTAGTTAAAGATTTGTCAATACTGTTGATCTTTCATGAATTAATTTTGGTGTCATTGTTATTCTCTATAGTTTTTCTAATCTCTGTCATTGATTTCTTCTGTAATCTTTATTATTTCCTTCCTCCTGTTTCTATTAGATTATGTTTGCTCTTCTATTTTCAGTGTCCTAACATAAAAATGTGCATTTATACTGCCTGTTATAGTTTCACATTGACCGTGACTGGTGCCTTGCATTTTTTTTATGTGTGAATTCTAATAACAGTGTCAGATTATTCTTCTCTCTTAATATTGATATTTACAGCTATATATTTTCCTCTATGTACTACTTTAGCTGTCTTTCAAAAAATTTGATACATTGTAACTTTATTTTCAGGCATCTCAGTGCAGTTCTAATATCCCTATTGATTTCCTCACCCTTTTGGGATTTGAGCATACTGTTCAATGTCATGTATTTGAATTTCCAAATTTCTTTGCATTATTATTTTCCAGCTTTACTCCATTGTGATTGGAGTACATATTGTGTATTATTTATATCCTCTTACCTGGGTTCGGGATTGCTTAATGACCTAGTGTAAAGGCCCACTATCCTGGACAATGTTCACGTGCAATTGTGAAGAATGTGTAGTCTGCTGTTGTTGGGTGGAGTGTTTTGTACAGGTTTTTCAAGTCTAGTGAGACTAGAATGTCATTTTTGTCTTCTATTCCTTGTTGCTCTTATGGCTAGTTGTTCTGTCCATTATTGAAAGTGGGTATTAAAATCTCTTTTTGTTTTGTTTTTGGTGAGTGGATGGTATGGGGATCTGAATCCTTAACCTTAGTTTTACAATACCACATGTTTGTACCTGTAAATCTATAGTGTTACTCCTGTAGACAGCATTGAATTGAATCTTGTTTAGAATTCAGTTTGATAATCTCTACCTTTTTCTTGAATTGTTTATTTATTCACACTTACTGTAATTATTGATATAGTTGGATTTATGTCTGCCACTTTACTTTTTGTATTCTATTATTTCTACTTTTTATTCCTTTATACCTTTTCCACTTCTTTCTTTTGCAATATGTAAATATTTTCTAATGTAGCATTTAGATTTTTTAATTAATTTATTTTTATCTTCTAAGGTGTTGTGGAGTGGGGGATAGGGGGGAAGGGGGAAGAGGAAAGAGAAAGGGGGTGAGGTATGGGGTAGGGAGGTGGGGCTTGCCCATGGGTGGCTCCTTTGCTGTTGCAGATGGCAGGGAGCATGGCTGAGGCTGTGGCCACCCCACCCTACCTCAGGACCCCAAGGGGCTTCCTGCATTTAGATTTAAAATGATTTTTCAGAGGCCGGCCCGGTGGCACACTGCTACAGTGCGCCGCTTGGGAGCGCGGTGGCGCTCCCGCCGAGGGTTCGAATCCCACATACAGACCGGTTCCGCTCACTGGCTGAGCGAGGTGCGGGCGCAGCACCGAGGGTTGCAATCCCATTGCCGGACACGAAGAAAGACAAAAAGAAAAAAAAAATTATTTTTCACACTATTTTTAACATATTGCTCCACTGAGTGTATGTGGGCCTACCATGTACCTCTTAATTTATCAGAATCAGCTGCAAACAAGCACACACATGTAAACACATAAAAAACAGCTACAGATTTATACTAACTTAATTCCAGTTAAATACAGAAGCATTAATCCTGTATAGGTCTACACCCTACTACAGATAGCTTTATATCCCTATGTAGTTCTGTAACGTTTTCTATATACCTTGTTGGGTATTATTCTTATACACATTACACCTATAAATATTGCAAATTCAATAATAATTGTTACTACTAATACATTACACAATTTTATGTTTTTGGAAATGCTAGGAGATGAAAAGAGAGGAACTATATATTTCATACCTTTGTTGTAATCGTTTTACTTATCACTTGTGGTTCTCTTCTTTAGATTTATAGATGTGGGTTACCATCTGGAGTCACTTTCTCATCCCAATACAGCTTTGCTCCCACACACCTCCTTTGTGCTCATATTGGCAAATATATTACCTTTCTATATGTTACAGGAAGAACAATACAATACATACACACAGTTCTATACAGTTGCACTCTAAATCAGTTAAGAGAAGAAAGAAGAAAACGTACATTTATGCTGCCTTTAATCGTTTCATATTGACCTTTACTGGTGCCCTGCACCTTTTTGTGTGAATTTGAATTGCTGTCTGGAGTCACTTGCTTCCAGCCTGGAGAAATTCCATTTATATCACTTGCAAGGCAGGTCCATCCACAGCAAGTTTTCAGTTTTGTTAATCGGGGTATGTCTATATTTTACCTTCAGTTTTAAAATGTAGCTTTTCCGGGCCGGCCCGGTGGCGCACTGGATAGTGCGCCGCTTGGGAAGCGCGGCGGCGCTCCCGCCCAAGGGTTCGGATCCCACATACAGACCAGTTCCCGCTCACTGGCTGAGCGAGGTGTGGGAGCAACACCAAGGGTTGCAATCCCATTGCCGGTCCCCGGTCTGGTACGGGGGCAACACTGAGGGTTGCGATCCGTTGCTGGACACGGAAAAAAGACAAAAAGACAAAAAATAAAAATAAAAATAAAATAAAATGTAGCTTTTCCTCCTTTTTTTCCTTTTCATGATAAGTATTAGATGAGAACATAGTCATTATACTGCCATCCTTACATTATCCCTAACGGTAGCCACTATGCTCACTCTTAACAACTATCAAGAGATCCCCAGATTAAAAATCTCTAACCACTTCCTGTCCCATAAGGCGAGACACCGGGAATGATTACTGATGGCACATCCACTTACACCCACATGGACAAATCACCTTAAACAAATCAACGTGTGGAACTGCCAGTGTCCCTCTCTCCCAGGTAAAGAAATGGTTATTACCAAAATCTATTGACATAACCCTATTAAATTCTAATTTTTGATCCCACAGCTGTGGTAGGGCAATGAGCCATGTATTTGCCACCTGTAAGAGACTAATACTCACCCGACTCATAGTAACCCAGTGAACATAAGGCCTTTGTTCCTTTCTCATACTGTGAACACCCCCTTTTCTCCTGGGTGTCTCTGTATTCTTGCTAGACACCACTTCCTTTGCATCAAGGACACCTGATCTGGTGTGCCTCAGATTAACACCTCGTGCACTTTAGGAATCATGTTCTGAGTCTTGTCTGCACATAGAAGTTTTAATTCTATAAATCACCAAGGCTGGAAATTAAGACTCAGTTGAGAGTTCCAAAAGGAGGCCACCTCGATCGTTCTGACACTAGAGAATTTGGTTCATGTTTCTCCTCCAGCTTCTGGCAGTGTACTGACAATCTTTGCCATTGCTTGGCTTGTAGAATCATCACCACGATGTTTGCCTTCATCTTCCCATAATGTTCTCCCTTTGTGGTCTGTACACAAATTCCCTCTTTTTATAAGGACACCAGTCATACTGGGTTAACTAATTACATCTGTCATGGCAGTATTGCAACATAACATCACATTCTGTGGTAGTGTGGATTACGACTTTAACATATAAATTTGCGGGAAGAGCAAACAGAATTTAACTCATAATAGAAACTTATCACTAACTTCAGCAGAAGCTATGAATGATCGCCTCTCCTCACTAAATGGAGCATAGACAAGTCTCCCATTGGCATGTAGAGAGACAGCTGATCCTATTATACTATATTTCATGTTGGCCGCTTGTATGAGTTTGCTTGGGCTGTGATACAAAACACCACAGACTGGGCAGCTTAAACAATAGAAATATGTTTTCTCACAATTGCGGAGGCTGGATGTTGAAGATCAAGGTGCTGCAGGATTAGTCTTCTCTAAGGCTCTCTCCTTGGCTGGCAGATGTTTGCTTTCTCTCTTCCTCTTCACATGGTCATTCTCTGTGCACAGTCACCCCTGGTCTGTCTACGTATGTCCTAATCTCATTGTGAGGACAACAGTCATATTGTATTAGGGCCCAGACCCATTTTAACCTAACTACCTCTTTAAAGACTCTATCTCAAAATGCAGTCACCCTTTGAAGTACCTGGGGTTAAGATTGCAATGTAATTTTGGGGTGGGGGTACACAACTTTGCCCATACACTAGTCATGGTGGTGTCTGTGCCATTAGGAATACTTAGGTAGATCATAATTAGGCTCCTCCACTCAGATATCTGCCAGGCACCTCAGGTTGAGCAGGCCATCTCCTGGACTCACACACACACATTCTTGTGACCCCTGTCCTGGAGGTGACACCCCTCTCTCAAGCAGAAGTCTTGCAAACCCAGATCACCATGTTTCCCTACCTGCCATCTAGTGGTTGCTGCTCAGTATCTCACTAGACAAATGTATCCTCTTTTTTTCTCCCACAAACTTATCTGGTGTTTGGAGAAGTTAGTGATGCCCTGGCCCAAAGAAATATTGGATGGGGATGGAGGGTCCCATTGGGCAGTTCTGCCACCTGGGAGATTTGGTGACCCTGCCCTTTAGAATCTACTCTCATGCTTGCCTGGAACACAGTGACCTTGACACCATGTCATCCCCTATGCCATAGGAAGGGCCATCTTAGTTTATGTAAATAGAAGCTTCCCCACAGCCATCTCTCCTCAACTTCTTATGCCACTCCTTACTGGTCACTTCAACTTCCAGGCCCTTATACACTTGGAAGTTCCTGGTGCCCCAGAAGGCTTGGTGCTGGACATGCAGGACAATGGTGGGCAGTTGGGCAGTGGAGTTTCCACCTACTGTGTGTGTGCTCAGGCTGGACTTCTCTGGACAGTGATTACATCAGGCATGGTCAGGTGCAGAAGTCCTGTGTGCCTCTCACCAAGACATTGGTTCTTTCTAGAATTGGATTCTGTGCTGTGAGGGCACCTGGACCTCAGTATGACTGAAATGGCCCTCAAGCTCTTTGTCTGAATCTGAACTTGTCGGTATCCCCTTCTTCAGCCAGCAGGACCAGCATCTAATCACTCAGTGGAGCCAGATGTCCAGCCTTTATCTCCAACATCTCCTTTATCTTTAGTTCCCACACTTGTATAGTCACCAATTCCACCCTACAGAGCTTTCTCTCCATCCATGAATTAATCATTTTGGCCACTGTCTTTGGAGGTTGGGATGATACCAACTTCCAATTGACCTTTCATCTGATACATTTTTTTTTCTTGTCAGTTGTCCAGTACAAGGATCAACCCCCACACCTTGGAGTTATCAGCAAAATACTGTAACCAACTAAGCTAACTAGTCAGCCCCTTATATTAATTCTTAACACTAACTTCTGACACCTAATATTTAACCCATAACCCTTTCCCTAATACACCATAATCCTCAACTCTATCCACTGGGCCTAAGCCCTAAACCATAAACACACCCATTTTAACATGTTATACATATTACCTATCCCTAAATCCTACCACTTAACTCAATTCCAACTCTAACCCCCAAACCCAACTCTTTACCCTAAACTGAAACCCAACCCTAACCTTACCCTAATGCTAAATCTAAGCCTTGAACTTTAATAGTAAGCCTCAGCCTTAACCTCTAAATCTAACCCCAACAGCAAGCCTGTCCTTAACCACTAACAGTAACCCTAGCACTTAACCCTACCCCAATTGTAACATTAGTCTCTAACCCAACCTACATAAACCTAACCACTAATCTTAACCCTACTCCCTAAAACCAACCATAACCTCTAATCCTAACCTTACTCTCTAATCCTACCTCCAACCCCTCTCCCTAATTCAACCCGAACCCCAACCTCAACATCAACACCAACCATAACCCTCACTCTACCTGGGTGTTGTTGGGCTCTGGGAGTGGCATCGGTTTCCTCTTTTCCCAAGTCTCACCCAAAGTTTTCCAAACACGAGTCTCCTGTTGGCCCCACTCTCCTGCGTTCTTTCCCACCTATCTTCTGTCCTTCACCTTCACAGAACCCGTTCACGCTTCATTCTTCCTGCTCTGGCCCCGGAGCACCCCTGGTCCCGACATGAGCACCTGCTCGTTCACTCGGGGAGGTCTGTACTCCTCTGCCACCTCCTTGGGTTTACTTTTATTCCTGTAATTATCATCAACATTGTCATTGCCATTTAAAAAATCTTCACTGCTGTAATTATTACCATTTTCATTTTTGTCATTGTTGAACAATCTTTGAACACAGTCTTGTGGTCAAGTTATCCTGGGCTCTAAAACAGAGCAGACACCCTATTTGGATGAAGCCTCCCAAAAGTTTAATGAAAGTGAGCTGTGGCCTTGTTCCCTCAAGCTGATGCTGACTTAGGATCTGGGAACAGACCCTCTAATGAAGGAGTTAGGATTTATAACTAGCAATTGTAAGAAATACAAAGAAGACAGTTAGGCAGGATGGGATGTTACCTAAGTGATGAGAAGGACCATGAAACAGAGTCACTAAGCTCCAGGGACAGGAGACTTTGTCTTGACACACATCCTTGAGATGCCTTTACAGGACAAAATCCAGAACATTCCTAGCCCTGAGAATGTGTTGAGGTGAACTACCAAGAACACAGACTGATAGGAGCCTGGTAAGTGATAGAGGAAACCAAAAGTTGTGTCTTTGTTCACAGAGATCCTTCTTCATTGCATTCGGAGATGCAGCCACTCAGAACAGTCAATGGGTGATTTAGGCAGCCCCTTCCCCCACCCCCAACACTTTCTTTAAAACTCCCTGCCTGTAGGTGTTCTGGGACACCAGCATGTTTCTGAGCTTTAGCCACCATGACTCTGTTACTAGGCCTTGTAGTGAAAGCTTCATTCCCCTCACTGCAACTCGTGCCAGTGTTCTGGCTTTAGCTGCACATCACGTGAAGTGACACAAGTGTGGTTCTATTACACTTACAGCTCACAGCTGGCCACGTCTCAGCCCTGTGACAAGTCAGCTCATGTCAAGACCTCTTGGAGCCTTTGTGCCCTCTATGACATGGGGTCCGTGACTCTGTTCCCACGGATGAGGGTGGACATCCAAGCAGCCCATAATATGTGATCCCACCTTGTCCCACCGCAGAGTGGGGAGGACTGCTGCGTGGGGATGGTCCAGGCAAAAACAGTACAAAGAACAATGGTGTGCCCTTTACCTGATTGTTAACATTGACCAACTGTTAATATTCTCCCCAATTTGCTTTATCATTTGTGCCTGTTCTCTTTCTCTAATTGTGCAGCAGATATTCAAAACTTTTTTGGGTGGAGGGTGGCTGCCTGGCACGGGGATCTGAACCCTTGGCCTTGGTGTTATAACAGCATACTCTCACCAGCTGATCTAACTGGCCAGCTCCCCTAACTATTTTGTCTTGGAAAACTAAAAGTCTGTACCCATTAAATGACAACTTTCAGCTCTTCCTTCTCCTAGCCCTTGGCACCCACCATTCTACTTTTTGTTTACTAAAATTTGACTTATGTCAATGGGATCACAGAATATTTGTCAATTTGTGAGTTGCTCATTTAGTTTGATAATTGTCCTTGTTACCAAACCCAAGTCTGGCAGCCTTCTACTAAACAGAAACAACACACTCGAAAGTCAAATATTGGTGAAAGGAGAAGGCAGCCTTATTCAGGAACACCAGTAACCTGAGGAGACAGTAGGTTAACCCTTCTCAAGGGCTCAGATTTACCAAAGAGGTGGGGGGAATGAAAGGTGGGAAGTTTTAGTAGAGTGCTAGCCACCCCCACTTTTTTTTGCACAGTCTGGCGAGCTCCTATATCATACTTGGTTCTGCGTTTCCTTGTTGTTACTTCTGGTCAGCTTTTTCTCAGAACTCTGCAAATGTCAAAGAAGAAATGTTAGTTTTTCAAGGCACCGATTAGCTTTCAGCAGCCTTGTTTTCATGCTTAGCAAGAAAGATAAGAAAATTAGGGGATTGGAGGAAAGAGAAGAGAAAAACACTGTCTTTTAATTTCTTTTTCTAAAGCCTAAGCAGTTTTTTAGGTCCCATCATGGCTTCAGTCTTGTTCACTCTAACATTCTCATGGTTTCATGTTATCACATATGTCAGGATTTTCTTCGTGTTTAAGATGAACTAATATTCTTGTGTGTGTGTGTGTGTGTGTGTGTGTGTGTGTATACGTATGTATAGTTGTGAGGTGCTCACTCAGAAGAGAACCAAGGAAAAATAAGCTTTTAACAGAGTCTTTATTAGCCAGCCAGCGAATGCCTCCCCAGGTATTCTGGTTGGAAAGCAGCCCCAAGCCTTGGTTTGGTGGAGTTTACAAAGGCAAAAACCCCATCCTGTTGGCACACAGGTTCGTGCAGGTGCCAACTTTGGCTAGGTCACAGAAGCCAAAGTGAGCAGTTAAGGCAATCAAGCATAAAAATCTCCACTGGATATAGTTCCTGTTTTTATGAAAAGGTCAGTGGTTTCTCAGGTGGGGGGGCTGAGTCTGACAATTAAAATGGAGTGCCTACCTAAGATGGCATTGGTGATGTTTAGGGTTCTCTGTTTCTATATATACACCACATTTTGCTCATCTATTCATTCATCAATTGACATTTGAGTTTCTTCTCTTGGCTATGTGAATAAAGATGCTATGAACATGGCTGTGCAAATATCTTTTTGAGATTATGCTACCACTTAGTTTGGATATATACAAGGGTACTTCAAAAGTTCATGAAAAGATTAATATTATCACTTAATTCTATGATTTAATGAATGATTTGAAGTAGTCTCATACATAGAAGTTGTATTTCTGGATACTGTGGTTATTCTATTTTTAATTTTTTGAAAAGCCATTCTACTATTTTCCATAGTGGCTGCACCATTTAATATTCCATGGACACTGTACAAATGTTCTAATTTCACCAACACTTGTTATTTTCTATTGGGTGTAAAGTGATATCTCATTGAGGTTTTGATTTTCATTTTTCTAATGATTAGTGATGTTAAGCATCTTTGCATATGTTGTCAGCCATTTGTATATCATCTTTGGAGTCATGACTATTCAAGTTATTTTCCCATTTTTTAAGGAGGTTATCTACTTTCTTTTCTGTTTTTGTTGTTGTTGGGCCATAGGAATTCTTTAAGTGTTCTGAATGTTAACTTGTAAATATTTGCAAATTTATTTGAGGGATACTAATATAAATAATATCACTATTTTACTTTTCAGGTGCTAAAATTTGCTGTTTTATTTTGCAGGGGTTAAAATAAATAATATTGTGTTTTTCATTTCAATATTAACTTGGTCATTGCTGGTATATGGAAAAGTGATACCTTTTGTATATTAACTTCATATTCTGCAATCTTGCTATAATCAACTATGAGTTCCAAGTGGGGTTTTTTGTCTTTTTTTTTCTACATAGACTATCATGTCACCTGGAAACAAAGACAATTTTACTTAATTCTTCCCAAACTTTATACTTTTATTTTATTTTCTTATGTTATTACAAAGGCAGTACTATCCAGTATGATGATGAAGGAGTGGTGAGAAGATACATTCTTGTATTGTTCCTGATTTTGTGAGAAATCTTTTAGTTTCTCACCATTAAGGATATCATCTGTAGTTTCATGTAGATAGTGCTTATCAAGCTGAAGAACTTTTGATTTATCCCTGGTTTTCAAAGAGTTTTTAATTGTGTTAAGTGCTATATTTTGTCAAATACTTTTTTGCTTCTATTGATATAATCATCTGATATTTTGTAGTCTTTTCATGTGATGGATTACATTGAAGTTCAAATGTTAAGCCACTTTTGTATGTTTGTGATAAATCATACTTTGATAGTTTTCATAATTTTAATACATTTTTAGATAAGGTTTTCTAATATTTTATTGAGAATATATGCATGTATGTCCATGAGAGATGATGTTCTATAGTTTCCTATTCTTCTAATACTTTCATCTGGTTTTGGTATGGAGGTAATGCTCTTCTTACAGAATCAGAATTAGAAAGTATTCCATGTGGTAAGAAATTGGTATAATTTTTATAGAAGATTTGGCTGAATTCACCAGTGATCACACCTGGGCTGGGTTCTTTTCATTTTGAAGTTTATTAATTATTTACTCAATTTCCTTAACAGATATATGCCTATTGAGATTGTGTATGTACTTTCTTGGTGTGAATTTTTGTAAATGGTGTCTTTCCAGGAATTTGTCCATTTCATCCAGGTTATCAAATGAGTTCACAGACACTTGTTCATAGTATTTCTATTTTTATTAAAATTTGGATGTCCACAGGATATATAGTGATGTCTCCTCTTTCATTTCTGGTATTAGTAACTTCTGTCTTCTGCCCTTTTTTCTTAGTTAACAGGGCTACAGGCTCATCAGTTTTATTGGTCTTTTTAAAGCACCAGCTTTTTTGCTACTGTTGATTTTCTCTATTGTTTTTCTGTTTTCAATTTCATTGAATCCTGCTCAAATTCTCATTATTTCCTTTCTTCTGCTCTTTAATTTGCTGTTTTTTCTCTGTTTCCAAAGGTGAAAACTTAAATTATTGATTTTAGGCTTTTTTCTAATATATACATTCAATTTCAAATGTTTCCTTCAAAGCACCAGGTTTGCTGTATTCTACAAAATTTTGTAAGTTCTGGTTGCATATCCATGTAGTTAAAAATATTTTTAAATTGGTCTTTAGATTTCTTCTTTAATATACATATTATTTAAAATATGTTGTTTAATCTCACTCTATTTGGGGAACCTCCTTCCTTCCTTTCTTTCTTTCTCTTTCTTTCTTTCCCTAATATTTCTGGCTGTGAATTTTATTAATATGTTTAATAGAAGTGGGAACAATGGACGTTCTTATTTTGTCCTTGATCTTAGAGAAGATATGATGTTTTCAACTTTTCATAATTTACAATGGTGTTAGCTTTGGGCTTGTCATGTATGGCATTTATTGTGTTAAGGTAGATTTCTTTTGTTAACATAGAATATACATATTAGAGAAAAATATCTCCAAATATGTTGAGCTTATTTGGAAATTGTAACTAGTATTATAATCCAAATGCACACCATGGCAAGCTACAAATGTCTTCAGTGAGGGAAGGATAAGAGAAATCTTTTATTGGCAAAATGGAAGAAATTTACATAAGCTGATTGGTAATACAGTTCATTAGTTTCAGAGGAACAGAGTCAGATTTATCATTCCCTCATGGATGAGATGTTTTGTGATCAGTTTCTTCTCTGGGCATGTTACCTGTATTACTGCAGTTGTAAAATATGTCTAATGAGAAACTTTCTCACAGAAACGTATGCATATGTGCCAAGCACACGATGCATAAAAGATATGAAAAACATGAAGGAATTTCTGATGGATTTTTAAGAAGATCCTTGGAAACAGTTCTTCTCTTAGAAAAGAAAACATAAGCCCCCCTCCTTCATGCCTTTCCCAGCTATTTTGGGGGGGAATGTGATTTCATCAACATTCACATTTCCTCTTTTTGATCAAGGTCTTTCTCAGAAAGCATCACTGATCAATCATTCTGTTGTCAGGTTTTAAGTGTCCCTCGAAGCCAGGATGAATATGTGGTCTGATCCCACATCAGGAGAGGCAATGAAAAGCTGTAGCCAAATTTGAGCAACAAGGAGTCCTGAAGGAGGATTTGCTGGGCCAAGGTTGTTTGGATTATACTGCTTAGTTTGATTTTATCTGTTACATAGGCATTGGTTATCATCTCAAAGTTCTGAGCCAATATTATATTATCAGGAGTTGTATTTCTTCAAAGATTTGATAGTCCATAGCTACACAACAGTAGGTGTGAAAAGAAAAATACAAACAAAGATAACAGCAATATGACAATTCCAATTTACATGATGGTTTTAAGCCATGAACCTAGACTTAAAAGCATTTAACTAAATAGCAAAATGACCACAGGGAACTGGATGAGACTTGTTATAGCCACGTGGTTTGTTTTTCTATCTTATGCAACTGGGTCTCAACTTTCCGATAGGAGTTTCTCCACATACAGCATGTAGTATTAGCAATAGCACAGACAGCACCATGCTAACTAACAGATAATCCAATACCATTATCTAAGACTCCCCTGGCAAGAGAAGTTAATGAGTGCTCTTTCACAGCAACAGCCTTTGCAGTGGATCTGCAAGAATTTCTAGGATAGCAGGTAAGTTTCTTATCGTTTGTTCTTAGCAAATACACCATACCATGGTCCAAAGATCTACCTAAGGAAGCAAATTCAGAATTCTATAATTCACTAAGTAATTCTCATTTCATAAGTTGATGTAATAAAAGGCAGAGAACCTAATCACTATTCCAATTATTCATTTCAGTTCTGTTGTGTATTGATAACAGAGCAGTCAAATATTCTAATTTACATTGGTCTCCTGTTGTCCAGGTGTAATAGGCTCAAATTGAGGTATCCTACCCACAAAATTAAATGTATCTGATAGGCACACAGACAATTATTCTATCTGTGAATTTTCTGTATATAATGAAATAAAACCAGTAGTCAGTCATATTACTAAGTATTGCTAATAGATTTTCCTTTTGGAATTGGTTCCAATAACTTATTTTTACATATAGTAGAGAGACCTTAGAAATGTTTTAAGAGTGATGTCCCATTCCATATCTTTAAGGTCCAACTAGGAGACCACTGTTTTGAGTAGGCAAGACATAGGATGGTCACTAAAGGTGGCTAAGAAAGTCTGACCTAGAGGAGGGTTCAGAGATACAATTTGTATGTGTGGTTGAGATATGTGGATAAGAACATTGCTTTTCTGGGAGAAATAGAAAGAAAATAAAGTATTAATAGAAAGGGAAAAGTACATAGGCCTAGTCTGTTCATCTTGGAAAAAAGCAACCTACCCAGATGCCATGTTCATTAAGTTTTGAGTTTTGTTTTGTTTTAATTTATTGGCAAAAGTGCAGGCCCACTCAGGAGTTGATTTTTTAAAATCTGAGATACAGGTATACAGAAATCAATTCCCATAAATTTGGCACTGCAAGAATTGGTCAGAAGAATCTGGTATGGACCTTTCTAGCATGGGTGGAGAGATTCCTTTTACAAATGTCTTTCTCAATTGACAAAATCTCCTTGTTTTAGGTTATGGTGCTTTAGGTCTTTGTTTCCCAGTAGTGGACACTGGAAAAATCGCTCTGTCAGGGTATAATTTGTATTTATAGCCTTGACAATATCTTTCTAATAAGCATTTCAACATTTTATTGATTTGAGGTCAAAAGAACTTGGAATCAAGTGTATATGGGGTCCAGCAATTATCTTGATAGAAGAGAGCTTGTGTAATCTCCAGCGAGGAGCTCTTACATTAGAAGCACTGTAGGCAGGGCTTTTGACCATGACAACTGGAAAGTTTCCATAAACCTTGCCAGCTGGGTCTTAAAAGTACTGTCTATGTGTTGCACTAGTCCGAGGACTGGGAATGGGAAGCACAATGGAAATGCTGACAGACCTGCCATACAGCACCCACTTGCTTTCTAGCTTATCCAGTTAAATGGGTTTCTTGGTCACTATAGATGATGAGGGGTGTACTCCAAGTAAGGTGCCAAGTAGACAAAGACTGATAATAGCTAGAGCAGTATAAAACTGTATTTCACTTAATAATTATTTTGCAATTTATTTATTATGGGCAAGGAAACCTCTCAGCTTCCACAATATCCCCAAATCATACAAAGCACACATGGCCTGAGGACAGTCACTGGAACATCAATTGTGGTAGCAAAACATGGGAAGAAAATGGCAAAATCAAGCTGTACTCATTAACACAGCAATACCTGTTCAGGGGATTTTTAAAATGAAGAAGAAACTTCTAAAATTCAGTTACATCTAAATTAACCAAAGTCAACTTTTTAATTATTAGATGTATTTAAATGACACAGCATGATATTCAAAAGAGATATTTGTATGAGAGAAAAGCAGGTTGTAATATTATGTCAATTGCAACATTGTGTAGGATGCACAGAAAAGGTTCTGGAAGCTGCTTTTTTCATTCATGACTCTGGGGAGGGGATTTGGATATCGAGGGGCATGCAAAGGTACAGAAATATTTTCATGACATTTGAGGATCAGATTTAACATCTATTGCTGTCGTTCACTTTGTTTTGACTGTTGTAAGTGGTCACCACACAGGGGAGGGTCTTTGTTCTTCAGAACTTCACACTGCGATGACAACGAGCATTGAGTCTGTGACACACTCTCAAGCCTCAGACATGTCAGCAGGTGGGGAACCTGGTGAAGGGCATGTGGGGTGTTTGGGTCCTATTTCTGCAACTTTCAAGTAAATTTGACATTATTTTAAAATATGTCAATGATCCCAACTTGACTATTATACATTATGTAGTGAAACATAACACTGTACCCCACAAATATGTCTAATTATTATGTGCTACTTAAAAGTAAGTTTTTAAAAAATTAGAAAGTGAAAGGCAGGTGCTCATACCGTACAGGCTGTATTGTATCCTGGATTTTCTGTTGATGAGGTATTAGTGGGCTCAGTTACAGATATTTTCAGCTTTTCCACTCTCTGTCTTACCGGTGACAAGCACTAGACATACAACAGAGAATAAACACAGAGGTGCAGCTCGTTGCCTCGTCTGTTAGCAATAACGTCCAGAAAACTGTTTGCCCAAACAAACTGTAAAGGTCATTTAGGGGTTATGAGAAGAAAATTAAATATGGTTTGGGTACTAAATAATTTTGTGCAATCACTATTTATCTTGCTAGGAGTAATTTTGGAATTGGATTAGATAAGACTTTTTTAAATTTTTATTTTTAGAGAGGCGTGCTGAAGTATTTAGTGTGAAATATCAGTAAACCTTGGACTTGTTTAAAAAGACAGGAAAAATAATTTAAAGTAAATAAGGCAATTTTCACATTTTTAGGTGAAGGGTAAATGTTTTTACTACAGTATACATTGTACCATAATATATGTATAAATTTTCCATAATAAAAATTAAAGAAAATAAACACACATTTATTATTAGAGTAGATTTGATTTTTAAAGAGATTGAGGAGGAGACATGTCAGCCTGTTCATGGTGCTTTGCTCTGAAGAAGCAGAAAGATTTTGGGACAAAAGATAACAGGGAAGTTTAAACCACATAATTTTGTGTTATTTGCACATTTTAAGACAGAATTTATTTGTCACTTGAGTAAGAAAGTAAAACTCAAAGCACTACGTAAAATACACTTTAGGAAAAAGTCTGCTAGTCTTTACCAAACTGGCTGTAGTTATTTCTACAGTAATAACAATAATAATAATAATAATAACAATAACTGAAAAAAGGAGTGTTGGTGTTTCACTTTTGGCTCCATTTCTATACCTCTGTTAATTACTTGAATAATTTAACATTTTAATGCAAAAATTTATGAATACTATTGAATTTTATGAGATTTCAGGTGAGAACAGCCTAAAGGTTTTAAAAAAGGTAAACTTGAAACCTGCTGATCATACAATTTTATGCATAAGTTTTAATGGTTGAAAGAATTTAATGCTATGGATGTGCTATAATTAATTTACCAAATTCCCTAAGGCATTTTTAGGCTGTTTTAGTTTTTTTTAATTATAAGTAATACAGTGGTGAACATCATGTTTCATTATTTACTTCGGATACATTTCTAGAAAGGGTGATGCACCCACTTAAGGCTCTTGATATTTACTGCCAGAAGGTTTGTAAGGTGACACTAATTTTGCATATGTGGCCAACAGGGATGAAGATGTTTGAAAACAACTGGTTGGTAGCAGTGGAAAATGGGACATCTGGTACATACTCCTAGGCTCATAGCAGGTGCACAAAGTCTTCAGAGGGCAGTTGATAATGTCTATCAAAAGTGTGGCAAAGAGTCTGTCTTGAGCAGATATTAGTCAGGCTCCTCCGATCCCTCTTCTTAACATGGTCTCAACTTTGGCGTGCCTTTAGCAAAAATTCTGCTGTCAGGTTTTTTTGTTTTGTTCTGGTTTTTGTTATGATGGCTGCCTGGTTCAAGAATCATACCCTGGATCTCAGTGTTTTGTTTTGTTTTGATAAGTCTATTTGGCAAGAATCCTTCCACTCTTGATATCATCTCCCAGTTATTTTATAGCCACTGACCCCCTCATGTTACCCTTGTCTATAAATTTCCACTTATCTGTGTTGTGTTGAGTTGATGTCCATCTCTCTCCCTTACTTCAATAGAGCTAGGTCCTGTTGTGAAAGTCTTCCTCACTATTTTAACAAGTGTCAAAATATTTTATCTATATGACAACTATTAATTTACTTGCCCTTTGATATAGCAGGTAAAGTTCTCAGAATTTATTTTATAGATTCTCCTGCTAATCTAAAAAAAATGTGTGACCTTATATAGAGAGTTCACATGGGCCTAGGGCATTAAAATGGGAGTAATGATGTTATAATAGATTCTGCATGAATGGTAATATATGTGTCATAGTAAACTATGTGTGTATTCAGGGAGATAAAGAAAGACAAAGGGTTTTAGAAGAAAAGTGATGAAGGATGACATTATTGTTTGGGAGTAATTTTTATTATTCTTGGCACAAGAGTTAATAACAAGGATGAAGCCAGTTTGAGGTCAGAGAGACAGTTGTCAGGCAGAGGATTTCAAAGTATTTTTGTGTAAATTTGTTACGGTCTTTGTGCAAGGTCATCATTTTTTATATGTCCTTAATGAAGATTTAATAAAATAACAAAATATGACTGGTAACATTGGATTTTAAATTTTTTATATAATTTTGTGACAATTATATTAAAAACATATCCATATATGTAAATTTATAAAGATCTGGTATTATAAATCACCAGACAATTCATTACACATAATTTGTCAAATAATCCTAAATCATTTAATATCTCTACACTATGAGACATAAGACATTTAAGACTATCCAGAGGCCCAACTGGAAAATCTCAAAGACTTACTTTAGAATTTTGATATTGGGGAAGCCCATTAACCATGTCAATATGTTGAAAACACTTCATCATAACAGGATCCCAGGCCAATGTAAAATAATAATTATTTATTTAACCAGAGAAATAATCTAAGGACTTTTTTATTTCTCGCAGCTGGTGAACCAAACCTTTGACCTTGGTGTTACAACCAACTGAGCCAGCTGCCCAGGCCCAAAAGACTTTCCAAACAACTCAAAAAGTTACATGGATGTAAAAACTTTTATCCTTTTCATGACCAGTTATTCCAGGTAATTAAAAACATAATGAAGATAACACAGGGAATTATCTTAAAAAAAAAAACACAAAGTCTTTGGGGCTGGCCAGTTAGCTCACTCAGTAGAGTGTGGTGCTGATAACACCAAGGCCATGGATTCAAATCCCCATACTGGCCAGCCATGAGAGAAAGAAAGAAACACAAAATCTTAAGTTTAAGGCCAGTCACAAAAAAGTTAAAGATAAACTTCCTGTAGTGTGATTGCATTTTCCTATGGGAAGATGGCTTGGATAAACTGAAAGTTAAACCTGATGAAAGAAAGAGTGTACCCAAAGTAATGAGAGTAACAATTTAAATACATCAAGAAAAGCAAATGGAACACTTATTCTGTTGCATAAAATGAAGACTTGCCTAATTCTAGAACTGCAATAAAGCCAGTTAAAAAATTTGGGGTGGGCTGACTTGATTGGTGGGTTAGAGCATGGTGTTATAACCCCAAAATCAAAGGTTCAGATCTCCATACCAGCCAGCCAAAAAAAATAATAATAAGAAGAAGAAGAAGAAAAGCCAAGAGTTCTGTCAAATTATACTGAAGGACAGCATTTGTTTTCTAGGCCTTCAAGACAAGATTTTAAAAGATGGCCATTAATTAGGCAGATCAAAAATTTAAAACAATAATAAAAAATTCTTGTAATTTTACTAAGAGCAGATCAATACTTCAAGAGAACCTACCTGTTCTAACATACAGGGACAAAATTATATCAAAGTTCAATCTTTAGAAAGACTTGTAATTATGTTCTAATTATAACCAATGTAACCACACACAAAATCCTTTTTATAAATTCACCCTTCTGGAAGCATTACTACACCTTAGTCAGACATTATCACGTTTTGCTTTAGATTCTCTATTTTTCCTGTTTCTTAATTAATAAGTTTACTTTAATATAAAAATTTTTTATGCAGTATTTTTTTATACAAAATTCTTTTCTTTTCTTTTTTAACCTTCCTTTCCAAAAATGCATCTTCATACCCATGACTTTCTTCATATTTTCTTTTTTCACATTGATCTTCCTTTATCGTGTTTTTATTTTTATTTTTGAATTTGATTTTGAAACAACCTGTAATAACCATTGAATTTGGATAAAATTGATTTTTTAATAAAAATCAATTTCATGTTTTTCAGTAATTTTTAAAATTTTTATTATTACTTATATATTACAAATATTCATGAGATACAAAGCTGATTGTCCCCCCTCCTGCCCATGATGTGAGGACCAGATTCATACTTGGGGCATACCCGTTACCAGAAATTACTTTTGCACCCTTTCCCCCTCCCAATTGTCTTCCAACTTCCCTCCCCTTCCCCCTCTCCCCTCCACTCCAATTTGCAGCCCTGGGAATGTTTCGTCCCTCTGTTGGATCATGGCACTACTGTGGTCTTTCTTTCCTTCCTTCTTTCTCTCTTAGCTCCCACATATGAGTGAGCACATGAGGTATTTATCCCTCTGTGCTTTGCTCATTTCACTCAACATAAGTTTCTCCAGGTTCATCCATGTTGTTGCAAATAGGAGTATTTCATTCCTTTTTTTTTTGGCAGAGTAGTATTCCATAGTGTATATATACCACAGTTTCCTTATCCAGTCATCTATTGGTGGACATTTAGGTTGGCTCCATATCTTGGCTATTGTAAACAGAGCTGCAATCAACATGGGAGCACAGAGAACATGGGAGTGCAGGTATTTCTTTGACATGATGATTTCCATTCCTTTGGATATATACCCAGAAGAGGGATTGCTGGATCATATGGAAGATCTATCTGTAGCTATTTGAGAAACCTCCAAATTGTTTTCCAAAGTGGTTGTACTGATTTACATTCCCATCAACAGTGCAGTAGTGTTCCCTTCTCTCCCTCACCAGCATTTGTTATTCACCGTCTTTTTGATTATAGCCAGTCTAACTGGAATGAAATGGTATCTTAATGTGGTTTTAATTTGCACTTCCCTGATGACTAGTGATGTTGAGTATTTTTTCATGTATCTGTTGGCTATTTGTTTGTCTTCCTTTGAAAAATGTCTATTCAGCTCCTTTGCCCATTTTTTAATTGGGTCATTAATTTTTTTTTACTGTATAATTGCTTGAGTTCTGTGTATATTCTGGATATTAGTCCCTTGTCAGATGCATAGTTAGCAAAAATTTTCTCCCACTCTGTATGTTGTCTTTTCATTCTGTTGATTGTTTCCTTTTCTGTGCAGAAACTTTTTAGTTTGATATAGTCCCATTTATTTATTTTTCTTTTGCTGCTTCTGCTTTTGGGCTCATGTTCATGAAGCCTGTGCCCACTCCTAATTGCTGACGGGTTTTGCCTGTATTTTCCCTTAGTAATTTTACAGTTTCAGATCTTATAACTAGGTCTTTAATCCGTTTGAGTTGATTTTAGTGTATGGTTAGAGGTGCATATCTACTTTCACTCTTCTGCATATGGATATCCAGTTTTCCCAACACCACCCGTTGAAGAGGCAATCTTTTTCCCAATGTAGGTTTTTGCTGCCTTTGTTTAATATCAGATGGCTATAAGCCTGAGGAGTGATCTCTGGGTTCTCTATTCTACTCCACTGGTCAGAATGTCTATTTTTGTACCAGTACCATGCTGTTTTGGTTGCAACAGCTATGTGGTATAATTTCAAGTCAGGCAGAGTTATGCCACACACTTTATATTTTCTGCTCAGGATTGCTTTGGCTATTCATTGTCTTTTGTTTTTCCATATGAAAAGTAAGATTCTTTTTTCCATTTCTATGAAGAATGTCATTGATATTTTGGTGGGGATTGCATTGAATCTGTAGATCGCTTATGGTAGTATAGACATTTTCACAATGTTAATTCTTCCAATCGAAGAGCATGGAATATCTTTACATCTTTTTGTGTCTTCTTTAATTTCTTTCAGAAGTGGTTTGTGATTCTCATTGTAGAGATCTTTTACCTCCTTGGTTAAATTGATCCCTAGGTATCATATTTTTTTGTGATAATTGTAAATGGGCCTACTTTATTTCTCTTTCTGTTAACCCAATATTTGAGTATATAAATGCTACTGATTTAGGGGCATTTATTTTGTATTTTGCAACATTACTGAAGTTATTAACCAGCTCTAGGAGTTTTTCAATAGAGTCTTTAGGTTTTTCTATATATAGTATCATGTCATCTGCAAATAAGGAAAGTTTGACTTCATCTTTTCCAATCCGGATTCCCTTTATTTATTTCTCTTGCCTGATTGCACTGGCTAGTACTTCTAGTAATATGTTGAATAGAAGTGGTGAGAGTGGACATCCTTGTCTTGTTCCTGTCCTTAAGGTGAAGGCCTTCAATTTTTCCCCTTTCAGAATAATACTGGTGGTGGGCTTGTCATAAATAGCTTTTATTGTGTTAAGATATTTTCCTTCTATACCTAATTTGTTGAGAGTGATTATCATGAAGGAATGTTGAATTTTGTATAATGCTTTTTCAGCATCTATTGAGATAATCATATGGTCTTTGTCCTTGAGCTTGTTGACGTGATGCATCACATTTATTGACTTTCATGTATTGAACAATCCTTGCATCCCTCAGGTGTATCCCACTTGATCACAGAGTATAATTTTCTATATATGTTGCTGTATTCTAGTTGCTAATATTCTGTTGAGGATTTTAGCTTCTAGATTCATCTGGGATATTGGCCTATAATTTTCTTTTTTTGTTGTGTTGTTATCTGGTTCTGGTATCAGAGTTTTATTAGCCTCATAGAATGAATTTGGGAGAGTAACATCTGTTTCAATTGTTTGGAATAGTTTCATGAGAATTGGTATTAACTCCTTTTTAAAAGTTTGATAGAATTCAGCTATAAAGCCATCCAGACCTGGATGACTTTTTTTGTTGGAAGATTGCTAATTACTGCTTCAATCTCCTTGCTTGTTATTGGTCTGTTCAGGTTTTCTCTCTCTTCTTGATTCAGTCTTGGTAATTTATATGTGTCTAGAAACTTATCCGTATCTTCCAGATCTTCAAATTTGTTGTCATAGAGTTGTTTATAATAGTCTATAATGATTCTTTGTATTTCTGCAGTATCAGTTGTAATGTCTCCCTTTTCATTTCTAATTTTTGTCATTTGGGCCTTCTTTCCTTTTTTTGTTAATCTAGCTAATAGTGTGTCTATTTTCTTTATCTTCTCAAAAAAACTTTTAGTTTTGTTGATCTTTTCTATTGTTTTGGTTTCCATTTGCATGGTATATCTTTTTCCATCCCTTCACTTTTAGTCTATGAATGTCATTACAGGTGAGGTGGGTCCCTTGAAGACAGCATATACTTGGGTCTAGCTTTTTAATCCAGTCAGTTAGTCAGTCCTTTGAATGAGGAGTTTAGTCCATTCACATTTAGATGAGTTATTGAGAAGTGTTGTTTAATTCCTGTCATTTAATTGCTACTTGTTTAGGTAGTTCAAATATCTTTTAAGCATTATTTTCCCCTTTATTTCTCTTCTTCAATGTGAGTTGGGAATTTAAGGCAGAATGATTTAGCTTCTTTATCTTTCTTGCTGCCATTTTTGTTTTAACTGTGGGTTTTGCTCTTTCTTGTGTATTTGTGATGGTCACCATTATTCAGTTTCCAGATGAATGACTCCCTTGAGAATTTCTTGCAGGGCTGGTCGTGTGGTGGTGAACTCCCACAACTTTTGTTTGTCTGGGAAATACACTATTTCTTCCTCATTTCTGAAGGAGAGCCTTGCTGGGTAAAGAATTCTTGGCTTACAGTTTTTTCTTTTCTTATTTTGAAAATATCCTTCCACTTTCTTCTGAGCTGTAGGGTTTTGGTTGAGAAGTCTATTGTTCTTTTGATAGGGGTTCCCCTATAAGTGACCTGACGCTTTTCTCTTGTAGAATTTTCTTTGTCTTTGAGCTCTGAGACTTTAGCTATAATATGTCTTGGGGAGGATCATTTTGGTTTGAATCTGTTTGGGGACTTTTGAGCTTCCTGAATCTGAAGGTCTGTATCTCGCCCTATACCTGGGAAGTTTTCTGTTACTATTTTCTTGAGTAGATTTTTGATACATTTTCCTTTCTCCTGCACTTCAGGAATACCCACAATTCAGATATTAGAGCACATGAGGTTGTCTGCTCTCTCTGTTAGACTTTCCTCATTATTTTAAATTCTTTTTTTCCTTTTTTTGTCTGCTTGAGTTATTTCAAAAAGACCATCTTCAAGCTCTGAAATTCATTCTTCTGCTTGCTCTACCCTGCTGCTCGAGCTCTCAGTTGTGTTTTTTATTTTATCTAGTGAGTCTTTCATTTCTAGAAGTTGCACTACACTATTTTTTATGGTATTAATCTCTTTGTAGATTTCCTCCTTCATATTCTGGATGTTTTTTCTTGTTTCATTTTGTTCTCTAATTGAATCTTTCTTTACTTCTTCAAGTTTTCTTAAGATCATTGCTCAAAATTCTTTTTCAAACATTCAAGGATTCCCTGTTCCATGGAGTCTGACTTTGGGACATTACTGTATCCTTTTGGTGGTGTCATTTCTTCTTGATTGATTGTATTGCTAGTAGTTTTTTACTGATGCTTGACCAATTGATAGGAGTTTGCTTCTTCTGTTGCACTGAGGTTGCTTTTGGAGTAGCCTTGGTTGCTACTGTGGGGGGTGAATTGTCTTTGGTTGACAGTAGGTGTGATGGTGGTTACGTTAGACCACCTTGGTTCCTGTTCAAGACTCTGTGTTCATAGAGTAAGCCTTTAGCATTGTGGAATTCTGCTGGGCCAAACTCAGTGGGTCGGATCCATAGGCTGGTGCTCCCCCCGGTTCTGAGTCATGGTGAGGGGGCCATATGGAGCCACACAGTTCCACTGGCTGGGATGGTGTTGCTGCCATCCGCTTCCAGTGGGCTCCCCTGCGTGGTGCCGGTTCTGGGCATGAGGGCAGGCTCTGGGGTTCCTCCCTGCCTGGATCCAAGGCAGCAGGGTGAGGGGTCCACATGGAGCCACACTGTTCCAATAGCTGGTGTTGCTGCTGGCCGCTACTGGTGGGCTCACCTTGGATAAAAAACTATTAGTAATTTTTAAAATGAAAAGCCCATCTTTTTTGATACACTTTATAAACAAAATTATGCATATTGATTAGACTACTAACAATTAGTAACTATTTTTTTAAACATGACCTGTAAAGGGATCCTAACCCTTGACTTGTTGTTAGCACCACGCTTTCCCAAGTGACCTAACCAGCCATCCCTATATGGAGATCTGAACCCATGGTCGTGGTGTTATCAGCACCACACTCTCCCAAGTGAGCCATGGGCCGGCCCCCAGTAACTATAATTTTTGTGAAAACCGAGGATGCAATCAATTTTGAACTGTATGTTACATGTCAGCATTTTATAAATGAGAACCACTTTATAATTTTAGAAATATATTTTCCAAAACACTAATTTTTGAATAACTTTTTTAATGTATGTTAATACAACCAAATGTGTTTAGCTTTCTTATAAATTTAAAGCTAAGAGCACACTTATATTTGTTAAGCCCAATTATATTTTAGATTTTATGTCTAATTTGGTAATTTATGAGTAAATTTTAGTTAATTTAACATGAGTTTAAGATTTTAAATTACATAAAATTATTTATAAACATTGATCTTATTTACATATACCTAATTTATGTATGTATTTTAACAATTAAACATAGATTATTTATAAAAACTGAGATATTAGACAAGGCTAGTCATCACCTTAAGGCTCTTATTGCTGTTGTTAACCACTTCATAGCCTGTGAACATCAGGTGTTCACCCAAAGTTGAACACACGGGTATTGTGCTGATAACTCAGAAGATACAGCTGTTTTTATTAAACCAATATTAAATTAGTTTTAAGGACATGTCAGTTTGCCCTGCCAGTCCTCAGCTGGAGTGGGTGACCTTGGATGAGCTTGTTGGCAACTTGACTAGAATCCTGTAACCCTGGTAGATGAATTGAGGTGCCCTAACACCTCTCAGCTAAAGTGGGCAACTGTAGGTGGGATTTCTGGGGGCTGAGATTAGAACGCTGAGCTCTGAAGGAGACAATGAGGTACTCAGAAGATGCTCAGCTAGAGTGGCAACTCAGTGGAGCTGCTAGGGCTCTGGGCTGGGCCCTGTACCCCTAAAGATGGTGTTGGGGCACTCTGTAGGTCCACAAAC